>NC_043003.1:67256526-67291526 GCF_006345805.1 Octopus sinensis | reverse complement strand
GGAAAAAAGTAGCATTCGATTTTTAAAAAAAATTTCTTAGAGGGGGAGAGGGAAAGAGAGAGAGAGAGAGAAAGAGGGAGAGAGAGATAGAGAGAGTGTGGTATAGTTTTGAACACATGCTTCCGTATGAACGAGTGCTGTCGACAGGGCGTTTTACTTCTTTGACTGCAGGTCATAAGAATTTAATGTGTTAATAATGAAACCAAAAGGAAGGCAATTACGAGTTAGTTATAATTAAAGCGACACACACACACACACACCACACACACACACACATATACATACACGCATATAGGCGCGTGAGAAACTGCATGGTAAAAAAAAATGCTTACCAACCACATGATTCCAGGTTCGCCCTTACTGCATGGAACCTTGACAAACCGCTTCTAATATACCCTCTTAACGACCAAAGCCTTGTGAATGGATTTGATTGGCGGAAAGGGAAACAATCCCACCTTACGTATTTATACGTATGTGTTTGTGTATCTGTGTTTGTCCCCACCACTACTTGACAACTGGTGTTGGTGTGTTTACGTCCCCATATTTTAGCAATTCGGCAGATGACACCAATGAAATAGTTAATACTAGGTTTTAAGAAAGTTAAGTATTGAATATTGACGTCGATTTATTTAACTACAGATTCCTGAAGGCGGTGCCCCAGCATGGCCGCAGTCTGATTACTGAAGCAAATAAAAGATGGAATATATATATATATATATTATATATATATATATATATATATATATATATATATATATATATATATATATATATATATATAGATATATATATATATATATATATATATATATATATATATCTATATATATATATATATATATATATATTATATATATATATATATATATATATATATATATATATATATATATATATATATATATATATATATATATATATATATATATATATATATATATATATATATATATAGATATATATATATATATATATATATATATATATATATATATATATATATATATATATATATATATATCTATATATATATATATATATGTATGTATTCTGTGAGGGCGCGTGGCTTAGTGGTTAGGGCATTCGGCTCATGATCGGAAGGTTGTGAGTTCGATTCCCGGCGACGCGTTGTGTCTTTGAGCAAGACACTTTATTTCACGTTGCTCCAGTCCACTCAGCTGGCAAAAATGAGTTGTACTTGTATTTCAAAGGGTCAGCCTTGTCACTCTCTGTGTCACGCTGATTATCCCCGAGAACTACGTTAAGGGTACACGTGTCTGTGGAATGCTCAGCCATTTGCACGTTAATTTCACGAGCAAGCTGTTCCGTTGATCGTATCAGCTGGGACCCTCGTCGTTGTAACCGGCGGAGTCTTTAAGGATGTATGTATTCTATTTGTTTCAAGCATTATACTGCGGCTATGCTGAGGCACCAACTTGAGGAGTTTGTAGTCGAATGAATGAAACCTAGAACTTAAATATTGTGCTAAGTCTCGTAATTATTGTATCGGACAGTTTTTGCCGAACCGCTAAGTTACGAAGATGTAATCACACCAACACCGGTTGTCAATCGATGGTGGGTGACAGATACAAACACAAATACACACACACACACACACACACATATACAGGCATGATACAATACGATGCGCGGGTATGGTCATATGTTGCCAAGTAAACTCACGCATTGTATGTTTTGTTTGCTCGATAAGATATTTTGGTTTATTTAAACCATCATAACATACTAGAGATAAACTTGGGTCGATTTCTTTCTCTAAACCTTTCAGGGTGGTGTTATGGCATGAAACAAGTAAAAAAAAATAAAAGAAAATCTTTTCTACTCCAGGCACAAGGCCCGAAATTTTTTGGTGGGGAGGAGAGCAGTGGATTAGATCAACCCATTCAAGGTCGATAAATTAAATGCCGGTTGCGTACTGGAGTCGATCTAATCAACTGGTCCTCTCCCCAAATATTTCGGGCCTTGTGCCTAGAGTAGAAAAGAATATGACTTATGCCTATTACTTATTTACACATTTGTTAAAACCATTCTCATAATATCATCTTGAACCTGGTTATATTAATAACTAGCAGTATCGCCCGGCGTTGCTCGGGTTTGTAAGGGGTTAGAGAGTTATAGCCAAAAAATAGCAAAAAAATGGAAAATAAATGATGGTAAATTTTCTTTGAGAGCTAAAAAGGTCGAGTTGCGTCCCCTAAACAGTCTGTGGTTTGTGTTTATGATTCTCGACCCCACGTCGAATTCATCGATTTTTTTCAGAACTGGAGGAACTTTTCAAAATTTTCGCTGCGTTAGTTTTGAATTATGACATTGGGCTCTGTGTGTGTCAAGTTTCATCAGAATCGGTTGAAAGCCGTGGTCAGGGTGAGGGTACAACCTAACAGACACACAGACACGCAGACAGACAAACTGCCGTTTATATATATAGAGAGAAAATATTTAAACTTAATTCATTTTTCTGCGTTTTCTCATGTGTGCGTCTGATTAAATTATTGAGTTCATACATACATGAACATCACAGAACAGTTCATTTACAAAGTGTTAGACAATTATTAATTGCTGGGGCAATGGCTAATGATATACGTATGTATGTATGCGTGCATGCATGTATGTTTGTATGGATGCATGTGTTATGTAAGCCTGTATGCATGTATGTATGTATGTATGTATGTATGTATGTGCGTGTTCGCTAGTACTATCCTGGCACTCGGTCGGTTACGACAACGCGTGTATCTGATCAATAGAACATCCTGCTCGTGAAATTAACGTGCAAGTGGCTGAGCACCCCACAGACATGTAGTTCTCGGGTAGATTCAGCGTGACACAGAGTGAGACAAGGCTGTCCCTTGTACAGCATGGTTCACTACAACCCTCTGTCGGAAGCCACGTGGAGCTTTAGGTGTTTTCGCTCAAAACACACTCACAACGCCCAGTCTGGGAATCGAAACCGCGATCCTACAATCGCAATTCCGCTGCCTCAACCACTGGGCCATTGCACCTCCACCACTCCACAGCCGTGTGCACTTAACGTAGTTCTCAGGGAGATTCAGCGTGACACAGAGTGTGATAAGGCTGGACCTTTGAAACACAGGTATTACTCATTTTTGCCAGCTGAGTGAACTGGAGCAACGTGAAATAGAGTAACAAAGTGCCTTGCTCAAAGACAGAACGCGTCGTCGGGAATTGAACTCACGACCTCACGATCATGAGCCTAAAGCCCTAACCACTGATCCACGCGCCTTCACGCTAGTACTATAAGTCTGCTCTGCAAATAATAATCAATCTTTTATTTTATTTTCTCCAAATGTTGAACAAACCACACAGACATGAAACCTCATAAGCAACATTTCTTAGCATTCGTTAAACTTTGATTTCTTTTGCTTTTTCTGTCTATTTTAAGTTTCTTTTTCTTGGTTAGATTGCTTCTTTGTTATGCTTCAGAGTAATTTTGATACAAAAAAAAAAGAATCGATAACAATTATAATTGTTTCAAATTTTGCCACAAGGGCAGCAAGTTTAGGGGAGGGGATTAGTCGATTACATCGATCCCAGTGTTCAAGTGGTACTTACATTTATCGACCCTGAAACAAGGAAAAGAATTTCAACTGAGAACGTAGAGACTGGCGAAATACTTATTTCTTTTCTACCCACAAGGGGCTAAACATAGAGTGGACAAACAAGGACAGACACGGGGATTAAGTCGATTATATCGACCCCAGTGCGTAACTAGTACTTAATTTATCGACCCCGAAAGGATGAAAGGCAAAGTCGACCTCGGCAGAGTTTGAACTCAGAACCTAACGGCAGACGAAATACGGCTACGCATTTCGCCCGGCGTGCTAACGTTTCTGCCAGCTCGCCGCGTTTTATAATAATAATAATAATAATAATAATGGTAGTAGTAGTAGTAGTAATAATAATAATTTTTAATTTTTGCACAATGCCAACAATTTCTAGTGAATGCGTAAGTCGACTGCATCGACCCCGGCGGTCATCTGGTAATTACTGTATCGACTACGAAAGGACGAAAGGCAAAGTCGGCCTCGGTGGGATTTGAACTCAAAACTTAAAGATGGGCGAATTATATGCAAGCATTTCGCCCGCGTGCTAACGATTCTACCATTGATACTGATGCTCTTATTGATGCAAGTTGTTGCTGTTGTTGAGATTGCTCCACCGGCAGAAGCTAGTAACTTTATTGTCCTATATATATATATATTTTTTTTTTAAGATAAGAGCTAGGTTCTTTCCCACCATTAATCGCTATCTTGAACTGGCAGAAGATCTTCCCTGATGTCCCGAATCAAAACTTCCTCTTCGTACGTGTCACTGGTGAAGATCTATCAGGTGTCCAATCTATGTGGAATTATCATTATCTCTTTGTTAATGCGAAACGTACTTTTCCTTAAACGTGTTTCTTTGTTGATTTTCCTGGCAAGTACAAGAGCTATAGAGTTCAGCGTGAGAGCCTTGCACTTGAAGAGGACCTTCAGGCCCCTAACAACCTTGCCCTGTTCACAGTTTCTATAGCTGTCCCTAAATTTTTAAGGTTTCTTCATGTAGAGATTGTGTTGCTGGTTCTTAGCATCAAGTATTTTGCCGGTCCACAGCAATATATCTCCGTCCTCCTGGTAGTTGTTGCTCAAAACCTCGGCTGGATTTGCAGCTGGTGCTCTCTTCCCCCTCACAAATCGTGCAGCTTTTCTAAGACGTATGTCCTTTTTATTTAGGAGTGCGAGAATTATTACGTTGACTTTGCCGCCATTCTAGGAAAATATTACCTACCCATGCAACAGCTCAACGCCAGTTAAATTTTAATTGCTGTTATTCTTCTGGTGCTGCTGTCATTGTTAGCTGTGGGATTGCTGTTGTAGATCTAGTTGTTGCAGCGGCAGCTGCTGCTGTTGTGTTGCTGTCTCCGTAATTGATGTTGCTGGTGTCGCTGAAGGAGTTATTGCATTTGTTGTTTTCTTACTGTTCTCATATCTATTTCTCTTCACTGTTGCTGTTGTTGTTATTGCACACGTCGTTATAAATTTTGTTGCTGTTTTTGATACTGTAGACCTCGTTACAAATTTTGTTGTTGGTGTTAAACTCGCTGTGCTTACTTTATTACTATTATCATTATGGCTGAATCAGTTATTTCAGGTTTTGTTGTTTACATGCAGGGACTAATTCTTCCTGCCATCATTCGCTGTAATCGTGTTAGACCGGAACAGAGGGAGAGTTTAAAATTTCGTATGAAATTGGCTGTGGTATGAATCGTTCTACCCACAACCATCACGCTGAATCGCATAGAAGGCCATGCTGACACCATAATTCGAATTAAGATAAATAAACACGTAAGAGAAAATAAAATATTCAAAAACAAGTACCCGTCAGGCACAATTCTATAGTACTTCACTCCACCCAGTTTTAGAAGGAGTACTTATTCAGAGTTTTAACAAAAAATTGCAACTGTAAAAAAAAAAATACTTTACAACAAAATTCAACAAAGCCTCGGGTTCTGACTCAACGCATCTCCATTACAAACGATTCTATTCGTTGTAGCAAGGAGGAGAGTAGCAGCTGCGCCAGGAACAGCAACAGCAGCAGCAATAGTGATGGTGGCGGTGGTGGTAGTAGTAGTAGTAGTAGTAGTAGTAGTAGTAGTAGTAATGCTGGTTGGAAAACTGAAACACGAAGAAAATGTAAAATGTACAATAGACATCCGAAATTCGTATTAAATTCAAACAATGATAAATCATATAAACATACAATGACGTTCCGACATTTTGTTTTTAATAAATGATTTTGCTTTCTTTTTATTCCTTGTAAGAAATAAGTATGATACGCAATCTCATCTGAATACTACAAGACGACTTGTTATTTACAAGGAAAAGAAAATTTGTTTTATGATTATTTATATTCTAAATTTGTAAAGGTTTCTCCAAGATTTTCATTTGACCAGATGGTGGTTTGATAGAAAAACTCATCTACTGTGAAATATCAGAAATGCAAATAATAAGATTTTTTGGTTGTAAGAAACCTACCAATGTATAATGTTTACCTAGTTATATAAACTGAACACTGGCAGTAAATTCGATACGGTGGATAATAACCGGAAATGTTTATACAGGCGTAGAAATGGCTGTGCGGTTCAGAAAGTCACTTTGCAAACATTTGTTGGCAGGCCAATTTAGCACTTATGCAAGTGTCTTTTGATATAGCCTTGAGACGATCGGTGTTTTGTGAGTGAAATTGATAGATTAAACCGTGTGAAATCCAGTGATACATACGTACGTACATATATGGGTAGTAGTGCTAGCGTACTTATGTAGCGTGCATGTGTTTGTGTGTGTTTTTGTGCTTGTTTCCACCCCCTCATTACTTGATAACTGGTGGTGGTTTATTCATGTCCTCGTTACTTAGCTTTTCAGCCAAAGAAGCTAGTATGATAAGGGTCAAATTTAACATAATAATTACTGGTCGTGATATATTCGGCCCAAACCTTTCAAAGTGGTGCCCCAACATGGCCGCTGTGCCATCACTGACTGAAACGAAACACAAAGATTTATTAAAACACATCAAATTTTTTATGTATTTCTACATGCTCAATGCTTATAAATTTGTAATCATTTTAATTGAAATAGAAATTATACAACACAATATATAATCACTAATTAATTACACATATAATTAAAATAATGACATATAATATGTAGGGCTTATTTATGGCAATTAAAGAGCAGAAGATTGAAACACTCCATGTTACAATAACAGACGTTTTGAAACGTTGGAAATGATAGGCGTTAATATTCTTCAGGATGGATAACAACTAAAGACAGAGATGTTGCAAAAAGATATCGAGGAAATTGGCTTCGAATCGGTGGGAATGCAGTTCTTTCTACTTGATTTCGTTAGGTAACAAGGTAACAAGAGAAATTTACAGCTGGGAAACATTTGCTAAAACGATATGCGATGAAACAAAGTGTCGCCGTCTTGCAATGGAAGTTGAAGAAAATAATATACCTATTCCAAGCGTAGATGAAAGAAATATTAAAAAGAAAGAAAACAAACAAAAAGGAAAAAAAAATATTATTTATATTTTTTGCCACATTCACGTTGACAGGGAATTATTTACGCTCAAGATTCTTGATGTGAAAACGTGTGTTGAAATAGATATTTTAATAATTCCGAATGGTCCACCTTGCAATTTAAACACACGCACTCTTAGGGTGTGTTTAATTGGTAAATAAGAAAAGTATTATAGAAAGCAAATACGAAAAATTATACAAAGGACGCGTAAAAGTTATTAGAAGGATAAAGTGGAGCAATTTATGGCGATATTTCCGTAAAATAAAAGTCCACACGGCATCTGTAAAATCGTCATTAATGTTGTTTTATTGTATCATGGGATGATGATTATGCATATAACAAACAAATGCACCCTTTCTATTTGCTTTTATAATGATGTCAGTTGGCTAAATATTTAACCAATTAACCTGGATTAGAGAGAGAGAGAGAGAGAAAGAGAGTGTGTGTTATAAATGAGCTCGCGAACGGCAACGAAAAGACTTTGAGAAACTAACTGAATGACTGACCGAAAGATTAATCAAGGAATCGATATGTTAATTCGTTAAATAGTTAACTAATTGTCAAATAAGCAACAAGGAAGTGAAACGTAATCAGTGCGTATGAATATTATTAACACAATGATCGTTCTGAGATACAACAAAATATAGTTACAACACACGAATGGGAAACAAGAATCCTGCAAACTGAATGCAGAAACGAAAGCCTATTAGGATATTAACTATTTAATATAGCATAATACTCCATGATAAATTCGATCTTCAAAACTTATCAAATATTGAAATAATCCCGTATAAGTTTTAATAAAACACATTATCATTTTTCCATTAAAACAGAGTAACGTAAACAATAGTAACACTTTCTGATGCAGCACATATTTTTGTGTGTGGTTGCGTATTAGAGAGTAAATATATATATATATATGTAAACATAAGCCTACATATTCCTACCTGTCTCGGTAAATCTTATTGTGTTATATTTTAAAACAATATTGAATTGTAATTAAATTGCCTCTAGGTTCAAGTAATTAGAAAATAATATTACGTTTGAATATTCGTTTATTTTTAGAGAGATGTCATTACAGAAAATACTCCGTTGGGCATTTTCATACCAACGTTAAAATGTAGATTGAAAAGTTACTCGAGAACACGCAGACATGTGATCAAATATCAATCGATCCACGCTCACACACGAATAGTAGATACATACATACCTTACATACGTACATGCACGCACGCAGGCACGCACACACATACACACACACACACACACAAGCACACAGCCTAAGCCAAAATTATGGGGCCGTTAGGGAAAAATATTGAATATGATTGAAACACATTTATTTCATAATTGAAATAATAATAATAATAATAATAATAATAATAATAATAATAATAATAATAATAGTAATAATAATGATAATGATAATGATAATGATAATGATAATGATGGTGATGGTTATGGTGGTGGTGATAATGATGATGATGATGATAATAATAACAATAATAGTAATAATAATAATAATAATAAACATTTTGAGTATATTCTATCAATAATTAATATTTGATGTGTCCTCTGTTTGCTTTTATATCCGATTTTATGCGTTTTATGCATGCTCGAGACTAAGTTGGCAGAAATGGTTGGCTCATTTTTCTGCCACTCTTCATTAATTTAGGCTGTTCAAATTTGATTGTTGGGACAACACATCTAGGATCATAAGATTTCCTAACTCTTCGACGAACAGAAACAGCTCCAGGGGTTCTAAAGCACTGAGAAGTAATACACATTTTACTGATCATTTTTGGTATCCAATAAAAATGTGTACAAGCGTAATAAATTCAATTATGCATAATAAATTGGTGGAAACAAATATGGAGAACCTACCTAAAAGTTGCTCTCATCGGACCAAACAACTTTTGCCCAGTTAATAACAGTCCAATCTTCATGCTCGTTTGCCGAAGACAATTGCTCCTCCTTGTTCACCTCAGACAGCCACGGTTTCTTTCTAGCTTTACATCCTTTCAGCCCAGCTTCTAATAATCGTCTTCTCACTGTGCGACTTGATATCTCTTTGCTGCCCCCTGAAACTCAGAAGATACGTTAGAAGAGATTTTTCTTTTTCCTATCAGCCATTTATGTCCTTTTCAACAACCTGTTTTCTCTCGGGGTTGTACACATTTTCACGGTTTTTGAAAGAATTTGTCTCATTGTATCTTTTTATGGTCGTTTGGGCACCTTTTCTCAGCATTTCAATTTTCTTGCTATTTTGACTTGGGATAATCATTCTCTGAACAGTACAATGAGTTGAGCCCTTTGACAAATCTGTTTCTTCGGAGACAATTTCAACAAAGATTAACCACTGGTAAGGGAATGTGACATCGAACTCACGCGTAAACGGTCCCTTTGTACAGAAAAGGAATTATTTGGCTGCTGTTTCTTGCACGCCCTTCTACTACGTGACATGTATTTCGGGTACTTTGTCGCAAATAGCTGTTGCGTGGTAGCAGGGTGTGTTAGAAATAGCAACCACATATTTGGCGGTGAGATACATTGAATGCACTCGATAGAAAGCAATGGAAAAGTTACGAACGGATCTGTTACGGAATATTTACCGTACTTTTAAAGGCATTTTCACTTTAAAATATTTTGCCCATCATAATGTGGCTAATGGAAAGGATAAAGTTACTTCCGTTTGAAGGTGAAGTAGTTTTCGGAGTATTTTTCCATTATGCACCATTTTGGATATTTATACCCCTCAGAACCCCGAATATCTCAATAACCACTGGTGTGATTTACGCGAAACTTCTTTTATTCCGTTTGTATTCACATTTCAAGGGAATTTACAGTCAAAGTATTTTCCCAGTATGCGCCAGTTTGGGTGTGTAACATTGCAAGCAAGCAAGATTGAAGTTAATTTTGAATGTACTATATATATATATAATATATTTTATAATATAACATAATATAATACATGAGAGGTTTTGGTATCCAGAGGATCCAAAAGGCAGGTGACGCTATGTAAGTACTACGGAAGGATCGCTGTTAGACTCCTGGTTCGATAATAGTATAAGTGAGGAGTCTAACGTGGGTCGTGTGTGAGCGTCTATAAGTTGAATAAAATGAGACAACGAAGCCAAGGCAGTGTGAAATTTCTAGGACGTTTATAAAGAGAGATGTAGTTTTACAGCTGTTTCAGAGATATGAAGGATATCCCATCATCAGACGATATAAGAGAGTTAAACAGAAGTAAATAGTATATTTCAACGTAAGAAGTTATTTTGTAAAGAGAGAGATATAAGGAGTATAAAGGAAAATATAAGAATAAAAATAAGAATATACGTTGGGTGTTACAGTTGCAATTACTCTGAAACTAGTCTCTGGATGCTGGCTTTGCTGAGTGGAGGTGCTTATCGCACCTGTTTGAAAATTAAGGACACACGAATCTTGTGTCGCGTAGCCAACTAGAAACGGTGCTTCTTGAGGCTAAATAACTAACATTGTTCCCTTTCCTGAGACTGCCTCGTGAAGTTGACACCCCATCACCTTATCGTGCATAACCCTCTCTGAGAGATTTAGAATGTAATACTTCTATATTTGTATATCAGTGAAAACATTTCTCTTGAAATTCTATAAGTTTGCAACAGCGGTTTTGCAACGACATCTGGGTAGGCCAAACTATTCCAAACTGATGAAGCTAGTCTCTGGATAGAAATGTAATATAATATATATATATATATATTGATATGTCGAAACCATTGTTGTGATAAATAATATATTCTCGTATATTCCATCTTCTGTCTTTCATTCGTTATACATACATACATACATATATATATATATATATATATATATATATATATATATATTGACCAGTAAAGAGAACTGAGAAGATACATGTTTATTAAGTTTGTTGACCGCTGTTTCGTAATCTGTGTTACTTACATAAGCGGGGCTGCAACATCCGTCTCTTACACATTCATAGACACGTGCACACACACAACACACACACACACAGGCATCAGAACGAACATATCATGGCAAGCTAAGCACCAGACTTTGATATACATTAGCAAGTTGTTTCCGTATATAGGAAATGACAATGCATACATTTGGCAGATTTCACCCGTTACAGAATGTTGCTGTGTTGAGCTTACTAAAAATGCAAGGATAAGTAGATAAATACAAAATTCAGAAATAATCCAGTAAAATCATGAAATGACAAATATCATAAAAAGAATAAAATCAAGATCTGTTATGTCTATACATTACGTTACAACATCTACTTATATATGTGTGTGAGTGTGTGTGCATGTGTTTATATTTATATATATGTCCTTATGTATTTACGTGTGTATATTTATTGATATATGTGTGTGATGTATTTTGTAGCGTCACTTATCTAACTAGCACATATAACGAAACAGCTCTCAATAAATGGAATAAATATCTTCCCTCAGATATCTGCTAGCTAGTCAAGTTTATAAATTTTGTCCACTATTATGATTCATGGATTTTTCGGACCTCAGGAGGTTACATCGAAGCCTCAACTGCTGTTTCTCACGATACATACCCCAGGCGGGGGACATATAGTTGGATCTCTGTATATAGGTGTATATGGTTTTTCTTATTATATTATTATGTTGCCTGCCTCGGTATTTGATGACATCAATACTATTATTATTCCATTATATGTAAACAATAATGATTTTGAGAGGAAGTAGGTGTCATTAATATTGATATAGCCGCACAATTTTGTCTTTTTAATCATAATATAAAAATACGATCATTAATAAATTATTTGATAATGTAAATATCCAACTCTTGCTCAACACCGTTATATGTTCAGTTCATACGATCATGAATAAATTGTATAGCAAAATATATTTTTATCAAGTAATTAACAGGAAATATATCCCTATAGACTACATTAACGTGATAACTGAACCTACACACACACACACACATATATATATACATACATAGACGCACACACGCCACATACATGTAAGGATATACGTCCATACATATATATGCATATATTTATATGTATATATATGTGCGTGTTTTGTGTTTGAGCACTTATAGTTACATATTTGGTGTATGTATACTGTTTTTGTAATGTTAGCGTTTGCGTATGACAGAATATGTCTGTTTGTAATACACAGTTTAAATGGCCGCCCGTTAAATGAAAGTACTTAACTCTTTCAATGTGGTTAGTTTCAGAAGTCGTGCCTATTTTAGTGATTGACAGATATTTTCAGCCCTAGGTTCAATTTATCGAGAACCCTTTATTCATCAATGGCATTTAATACCAAACCCATAATACTTCGGTGAAATTTGCACGGATTTGTTACTTTTTTTCTTCTCCAAATATTGAAGATGGCTCTTGGCTAAATATCGCCAATGTACTTGGCGTAATCCGAAATAATACATGTCGAAAATTCTTCCAATCAGGAATACAGACATAACACATCCAGATATTTCACTTTTGTGGCATGATATTGGCAAACGACGTGAGATTTCAGTCGCAGTATGTGGAAAGAAAATGCCTTTCAGGACAGCAAATAAAGCAATTGCGACTTGTGTAAACGTGGCGACGTATTTGAAACTAGAATTCTATTCATTATACGGCAGTTAACTCTGTAATATACAATGGCTGCCATAGGTAATATCAAGAAATATGGTAATATCATAGATAATTTGAGGAAAATTATAATATAATTGTTATGAAATTACTTACGGATTATATGAGCTGATGGAATTTATACAAACTTTCGAAAGAAAAATAATCATTATCAAGCTTGGCTATAATTCCTTATATCAGAAAAAAAGGTGGAGGGGGGGGACTATCTCTACTTTAGTTGTCACTGCAGTTCTCCGAATATGAGTTTGTTAATATTCCAGCGCCAATATTAAAGCGGCGAAGAGACAATAGTTATGGAGCCAGGCAACGTGTTCAGTGGCATTTCGGCCGTCTTTAGGTTCTGAGTTCAAATTCCTCCGACGCTGGTTTGTCCTTCATCATTTCGAGGTCGATAAAATAAGTAACATTTGAGAACTGGGGCAAATGTAAACGTTATACCCTTTCATTTAAAATTTTACACTTGTGCCAAAATTTGAAATCAATGAAAAGTAGACGAGGCGGCGGTGAGTTGGCAGAATATTTAGCTAGCCGGACAAAATGTTTATCGCCATTTCGTCCGACTTTACTATTTGAGCTCAAATTCTGCCAAGGTCCACTCTACACTTCATCATTTCAGGAATGATGAAATAAGTAACCGTTCATATTTTAGTCATGATAATAATAATTATTCCTACTCTAGGCACAAGGCCTTGAAAATTTGGTGAGGAAGGGGGCTTGTCGATTACATCGACCCCAGTGCGTAGGTGGTACTTATTTTTAACTCACAAAGCAGCAGCAAATGAAATACCGGTAAGCACTGCGCCCGGCGTGAAAACAATTCGACCAGCTCGCTGATTTAGTCATGATAATAATAATATTAGCACAAGGCGGCGAGCTGGCAGAATCGTTAGCACGCCGGGCGAAATGCTTAGCAGTAGTTCGTCTGCCACTACGTTCCACCGAGGTCGACTTTGCCTTTCATCATTTCTGAGTCGATTAAATAAGTACCAGTTACGCACTGGGGTCGGTGTAATCGACTTAATCCGTTTGTCTGTCCGTGTTTGTCCTCTCTGTGTTTATCCACTTGTGGGTCGTAAAGAAATAGGTATTTAAGGCGGCGAGCTGGCAGAAACGTTAGCACGCCGGGCGAAATGCGTAGCCGTATTCCGTCTGCCGTTACGTTCTGAGTTCAAATTCCGCCGAGGTCGACCTTGCCTTTCATCTTTTCGGGGTAGATAAATTAAGTACCAGTTACGCACTGGAGTCGATATAATCGACTTAATCCTTTTGTGTATCCTTGTTTGTCCCCTTTATGTTTAGACCCTTGTGGGCAATAAAGAAATAAGAAAGGTTAACGCACTGGACGAAATGCTTAGCGGTATTTCGTCTGTCTTTACATTCTCAGTTCAAATTCTGCCCAGGTCGACTTTTACTTTCGTCCTTTCAGGGTCGGTAATATTAAGTACCAGTTGCGTACTGCGGTTGATCTAATCGACAAGCACCTTCCCCAAAAAATTTCGGGCCTTTATTTTGAGTAGAAACGTTTGTTAACAATAAACAAGATGAGGACAAATATCCGTCAAATATAAATAATATAAATAAGGTACATACGTATAATGTAACATGAAATATAATACTTATGTTTTCTTTTAAAGGCTGATGTTGTTCGTAAAGATGAAGAGCAAGCGCCTCCAGTTGAGGAAGAAGAAGAAGAAAGTACTAGAGTGACATGGGCCGGCAAATCTGAGTTTCTTATGACATGTGTTGGATATGCAGTGGGACTTTCCAATGTCTGGCGATTCCCATATTTGTGCTATAAAAATGGCGGAGGTAAGTAGATTTTGTATGACGATGTTAAAATTATTATTAACTTTGCCTTACGAAAAATAAAGGAATTATATGGAAATATATGGATGCTATTTTCACTCTATCACGATCATTTCTCAATATAAGTAAAATAAACTTAGAAACGACTCTCTCCCCTTATATAACACGTTCTCTCCTTATATACCAACTCCCAGTAATTCTACAATGTTTACGATGTACGCTTTGAGAATACCTCCCCAATAACGTTCCTCGTATACTCCACGAAAGTAGATACACCTACATACCAATTGCGAAATCCCTCGAAGGCTTTTAAACTAACAACCAGGAACAAACCCCATTATGTCTTGCTACTGCACTGACCACATATCCATCCTAGGCTGATATCCTTCAACCCTTAAGTGTTGCCTATGTTAGACGCTATATTTCAACATCTCTCTTAATATTGTTCACGATCACTGTACTACCCACATTTCCTACTTCGATAACAGTAACAAAAATTTATGGTTATTATGATTTCATT
This sequence comes from Octopus sinensis, assembly GCF_006345805.1. Classification (NCBI taxonomy): domain Eukaryota; kingdom Metazoa; phylum Mollusca; class Cephalopoda; order Octopoda; family Octopodidae; genus Octopus; species Octopus sinensis. The sequence goes on along the minus strand of NC_043003.1, from coordinate 67,276,464 downwards.
AACTATTTTTTCTTTCGTTCAGACTACCCCGTTATCTCTATTTTTCTATTTCCTTATTAAAGATCATTTACGTTTGTCGTTTGTTTTTTTTCCTGTCTACAGAAGTTAATTGGTTTGACAATATCTATTTCTAATTCGCTATCACGTTATTTTCACAAGTGACTTGTTGGCTTTTCTGTCGTCTCTAATGGACGATGCTACTACGGACATGTATGCCTATGTATGTAGATATGTGCGCATATATGTTTTTTCATCTTCAACTATTCACTCCCAATACACAGATAGCTGAATGACGCATAGACCCTCCGCATTTCATTGATCCCTTGCCAACCATCAAACTTAACCTCTCTCCTGGGCTATAACTATCTCAGCAGCAATCGTAATATCCAGCCGTTGTCTTACTGCAATCACCCAAAATAGATCCACATAACAAACAAACACAATATGGTGGTAATTTATGTCCTATACCCACCGTATTCGTGCTAACTGTATATGGCGCTTCTTTGTCTTATATGAGAATCTTCGAAAAGCGGGTAGCCAACCGGCTGAAACTTCCATCAAGCGACATACACCTTGCATCTAAAATAATTTATAAAATCTCAGATCTCTATCTCCCACCACCACAAGTTGCCTATGAGATCTCTTTCAACTTTGTAGAGTAAATATTTTATCGACTTGTCAAACATGTTAACTCGGTAGTACCTTTCTGAATAGGTATCCCAATGAGTGAAAACATGATAGTCAATCGCTCTTATTTCCGTCAGCTATTGTCCATTCCTATTCATTTTCCAGCAATTTAAAATTAATGGAATAAATTATTTACCTTATTTACATTTGACGATATTTGTCCTCATCTTGTTTGCTGTTAACACAACGATTTGGCTGCTATACCCTTCAGGCTTCATCAGGTATCTTGGTGAAATTTCGAACCTCGGTTCATACTCCTAAGGTATTTTTCGATGTTATTATTATTATTATTATTATTATTATTATTATTATTATTATTATTATTATTATTATTATTATTATTATGCTGGTCACTGCTTGAAATCGAACTCGGAATCTTGGGGTTAGTAGCCCGCGCTCTTAGCTACTACAGAATTATGGGCAAATATGGAGTGAATTTTAGGGCTTATAAATGTAATATTTTCATGTGGCGTAGTGCTTAAGAGCGCGGACTACTAACCCAAAGATTCTGAGTCCGATTCCAGGCAGTGACCTGAATAATAATAATAATAATACTAACATCGAAAAAAACCTCAGGAATGAGAACCCAGGTTCGAAATTTCCCCAAGACACCTGATGAAAGCTGGAGGGTATATCAAGATGAGGACAAATATCCGTCAAATGTAAATACTGTAAATACTATACATAATCCCTCATCTCTTAAATATAGAACTGTATTAATGGGAATTATGTACAATTTTCTTGTATACATTAAATATTAGTGAACATTAATACGGAATGTGCTAACTAAATACACCTGTGGCCTATTTTATTTCTATCCCCATGGATTCTTTCCCCATACAAAACTCCTGCAAATATTGTTGTTAGCTTCATTGCCGTTTTCAACGATATCTTTCCTGCGAATATTTTTGGCGGATGCCTGTGGGCTGTATCAGTCCATCAAATTCTGGGTTGGTAACTTTCTGTCAGATCAAATTAAAACGGCGAATGCTGATGAAATATGATCTTATCCCCATTCCAATTATTTGCTGCGCGCCATGTTTCGGTTTTATGCCTACGCATTTCTTCCTGATCATCAATGGCCTATTTGCCAACATCTTCAATAATACCCATTCTGAAGCAGATACGATAATGCCCTCTACCTTATTAAAGTTCCTTAAACAGACAACCAGACATTGATTACGGTATCCTGGACACCTCCTATCCAATATGTATTGTCTTCAATAGGATCATGCGAATATCATATCCTTTAACAACAAATATTATTAGTAACAATAGATTTACCAATAAGACGTTATCCTTATCCTACGGCCATATATTAGACCTCACAACCACTGAGGATCTCGACTTGCCAATGCGCACACATAGTAGAACACCCAAAGTAGATGAAAGCCTAATGTCTTCTTCGGGTAAACAACGAAACACAAAAATGATTTAACTCTCATCACTACAACACTTTTATGATATATGATCAACAATATAGCACTCTCCTTCCATAAATGATGATTTTCTTACAACAGTCGCAGTCATTCGTGACCTCATGCAATGAGAAATATCACACGAATAATGGAAGAGATTCACAGACACTCTTCAGCCACTTATTTGCAAGTCTATTACTTTTTATGACTACTACAATGATGGCTAGTTTCATGCCATCTTCAGTCAATCAAATCTACTCGTCTCTTATCCCATCATTTTTCATGTTGTAACCAACAAGCACACACTCTTATAAACTCTATGTCTCAAATCGTCGGTCATTCGGAATTGCCTAACTGTATGTGCTTTTCTGTGCGCATCGATTTGAAGCAGTTCTAGGAAAACTTTAAGTCCATCATTATCACTAGCCTCTGTAGAACTATGAATTTCAGAGACACTGCTTCTTCTTCAGTCCTTCCTAATAAAAACAAATTCTCATATATCTATAATATAATATTTCGTTTCAAAGATTTTCATAAAGTTGAAATATATTACCTGTTTATTTATTTATTTTGTATGGTCAAGTGTCTAAACCGTTTATTATTTATTTGCCAAATTCTCACATATATAATATTGTGTTATTTATTTCGTAGATAATATTTCTTATGTATTTATTGATTTCGCTCTCTGTCTTTGCTAGGTACATTTCTGATACCATATATAATAATGCTGGCCATTGTGGGATTACCTCTCTTCCATCTGGAGCTAGCCTTTGGCCAGTTTGCTAGTCAGGGCCCACTTAGTATATGGCGGATTAACCCACTTTTCAAAGGTAAGGACATCGAATTCGCTTTTATGATTTATTACAAAATTTATCTTGCTAGTGATACCAACTCAGATATCTTCAGAAACATATCTGCAGTAAGTTTAATTTTCTGTCTATTCTTAAAACATTTTCCCTTAACTTATATTAATTAGATATTATAATATTCGTTGTACAATATTTTACGTGATCTCATTTGTGAATTAGAGTAAAATGATAACGACGTTATTGCGAAGAGCATTGAAGGCAGTCTTATATTTCTACGTTCGAATCTCCATGTCATTGGCCATAATTTTCATTATCAGGCGGAGAAAACAATAATCGCAATTATATTTAATCAAATTGATGTCTTTGTTCCGTATTCTTGCTTTTGGATACCTTCGAGTAGAAATAATATATTTTCCTAGGGAATCGCTGAATCAAAAGACAGGTAACATAAAAGAGAGACAATTTGTTTTGATGTCCACACCTTAACAATGTGATTCTTATGTTATAATAGCACAAAAACATTCGTAGAAAACTATTCTCTATCTATTATTCTGTGTGTCTGCCGTTTGTCGTTTGTATGGGTCCCTGCAGATCGCGTGATGCCATGTATTTGCACCTGAGAAGTTCCTTTTCAAAAACCAAGGTTTAACAGGCTTTTTTTTCCAAATAGGGTACCAGCGCAGCATTTAAGTCTACCTTCACTGAACAAATTTAATCCATCTTGAAGGTGAGGCCTCATAGAGCTTGGTATTACAATCATATTTGGTATACTCACAATAAAGGTCAAAACTAGGAAATGATACGACCAGACATCTGAGTCATCAGACTAAGCTATCGCAAATATTCGCTCTTGTTTTCTTCTTTGTCGACCTCGAAAGAATGACAAGCAAAATTAAATCTGGTAGACATTCAATTGGGTGTACCACGTACACATTCTGACGTTCTAGAGGCTATGAAACTCCTATATTTTTCTTTGTCCTTCTTTCAAACATCGGACACTGCGCCTTTTCAAGCATCCTAAAATACTACGATAAGCGTCTATAATTTGGCAAAAAAGCTGAAACTGAAGTAAGAATATTATTTTTCACAATAACATATATATATTCAATTATGCCTCTACTGCAAAACTGAAATACCTTCCTTTCTACAAAGAAACTTATTTGCAACATTCATGGAAGGAATATATTGCCTATCACCTGCTCTAAGGTAGCCAAGATATATACTTAATTAATAAAAAAAGAACAAGCTATGAAGTTTTATGTTTATAGCTATATGACTCTTATATTATTGATATTTCATGTAATGACCATAAGCGAGGAGCTACTCCATTCCACTACATTAGAGAGTATTTTTAATTATACTGGAGAGGACGAATATCTTATTATTCGCTTCATTTCTTTCACACTTTATTACTAATTTCTGTCATAGAAGTGCTTTCGAATGTTTTATAGCTACGACTTAGCGGTATATAATTAGAGTAATGTACGCTCTCTTTTAATTTCCTTCGTGTTAATGACTATGTTTCTATCACTGTCTCTGTGTGTGTCTCTCTCATATATAAATATATATATATATATGTGTGTGCGTTCGTGTTTTTGTATGCGTGTAGCTCTTTCTTTCTCTCTCTCTCTCTCTATATATATATATATATATATATATATACATATATTATATATATATACACACATACATATATTATATATATACACACATACGTGTATATGTATATATATACACACACATACGTATATGTATATGTATATATATATATACATATACACACACTAACACACACACACCACATAGACACACACACACACACACACACACACACACACACACACACACACACACATATATATATATATTATATATATATATATATATATATATATATATATATATATATATATTATAAGAGAGACAAAGAGTATGAGCAAGAAAGCAAAATGAGAGAAAACGCCATTGAAAAGCTATTACGAAGATCCGGATTTAATTAAATGCTTTACGGAGTTTTCTCCTCTGTGTTTTATTTCTTCTTTTTCGCGTGTTTAAATTCCAACGAAGCCAACTTTAATTTACTTTCTGCTCAGGGTCAAAAGTATAAGAACTATTAATATACTGGCATAAAGTCAAACAATTCTCTATTGACAAAAATAACATTGAAGTTCTAACCAAATCGATTGTACCTCCCTAATATTAACCGTTTGCAAAACACCACTGGCAAGCGTTAGAGAAAAATTTCGGCAACGTGGAATAATATTTTGCTGATCAAGCAATATTTATCTTTTTATTGAACCATAAACTAAAATTGCTTCTATTTTTCTGAAACTGTTTAATTCTTGGAACACGCTATAACCTATACAGCTATACACCGCCCCACAAAAAAACAAGACATGGAATCCAATTCTGTCACTTTCGGATCAATTGTTGTCTCATTCTTAGGAATTGTATTACACTTTTCGTACACTTTTTGTTCGTCAAAGTCACATAATATTTTTTCGCTTCTATATTCATATTTTCCATTCTACGTGATAATGGCTACAAGAATATCTTGGAGTAATACGTGCACAGAGAGACACGCACACTCACACCATTCTGACCAGTCCCGAAAACCACTGAACCATGACAGACTAGCCCAGAAACAAAAAAATCCTCTTGACTCCACATTGCTCTTACTCCCGCCCCAACCGACCTCCAACACTGTCCCTTAACATAGCAAGCATTCCTTAGCTACACATAAAACAAAATGCCAGAAAACAGGTCAGGTATTCCACTACAAGTTTTTGTAAATTCTTAAATATATCTCCTTTGGGTATATATATATATACTACCAAACAAGCATGATTTTTATTGAACTCAAAATGCTTTTTGGAGCCCCGTTCTGAATACTTTCTCAAATACTTCCTTGTAAAGTGTTTTTAACATTTTCTTATTATTATCAAAGAATGTATATCTGTATTTTAATAATTTTGTGATAACCAGTAATTAACACAACAAAGCTCATACAAAGCTTTACATTTTATTTTGACAATCTTCTTCTAAAAAAGAGAAACTGGTCAAGTGAATAAACGTCTTTAAAATTGCATTTTCAAACCTTCTCTCATATATATATATATATATAATATATATATATATATATATAATATATATATATATAATCGGTTGACCCAGGTGGTTGTCGAGTGGTATCCGCGCGAGCGGAAACGACCACTTGGAAGGCGTCAACGACGGTGGAGTTACGATTTCAGGAGGGCGATTGGGATCACGTGGATGGAAAAGGCGCGATCCAGAGAGGAGTGGACAGTGTGCTGTGACCAGCGGTGTCAAATGGACGTCCGACGGACTGGTATACATATCTACACACACACACACACACACACACACACACACACACATATATATATATATATATATATATATATATATATATAAATATATCAGGTCATTATGACTGAAATGCCCGATTTTCTTATGCATCAAGTTTGACAGTCGTTAACTCTAATGTTTTACTCTGACAATTCTTTGTTTTACAACATTGAATATTTACATCATCACTTTTCAAAATGCAGTTCATGGTGTCTGATTATATTGTGAGTTTTCTCTTGCAAATCAGTTTTCGTGAACCAATAGGCAGATAAAAAAATTCGTGTTTTTAACGTATATGAGTTCTTTAATGAATGATTTCGATTATTGGCACCTGCTTTAAAACATTGAAACGCTATTCTCTCCAGCGCCACCGTGAGCGATACATCCTTTGTACAATGTGGAGTATATACCACCAGCATTGCCAGAACGAGTTCAACATTAGCTTCAAAATTCACCCAAGGCTAGTACCACGTACCTATCGTCTCTTCTGCCTAATTCAGGATCACAACACATAAATACACTGCAATACAATTTCTTTTCTTCAACAGGCCTTACCATATTAAAACTTATCCCAAAACAAATCAAAGAGGAAAAGGATCCTACCATCTTTAAACGGAATCTAGACAAATTTCTTGAAGGAATATCAGATAAACCCCCTAAAGCTGCATACAACTCACTCAACAAGAACTCTATACTCGAAGGGACCATGATAAAAAACTTGACTTAAAGGGAATTTAGCTGATCCTGTCAGGTGGTGCTTTCATGTTAGACATGGCCTGGACCAATCTTTGGTCGAAACGTATCTAAGTTATTTGAGTAGTCTATGTATGTATGTGTGAGTGTTTGCGCGCGCGCGTGTGTGTGTGTGTGTTTCAAATAAATTGTAAAACATAGGGGCCAGTGTAACAAGAAAACTGTTCTTTGATTTTGATGCAGTTCACACGTTGATGTTTCATTTGCCGTGTTCCAATCTATAAACAAACTATATTTTGCACCCGGTGCTGTTAAATCACTCACTCGCCATGTCCTCACTACTTTTTTCGCTTCCATCCAAACCATGCAGAATTTCACTAGTTTGAACTTGGATGTCTGTATTGGGGAGATACATTACAAGTTGAAAATTCCATCCAAAGGCACTTTGTCTAGACGTCTAAATACTTCATTTCTTTAATACCGTTATACACTCATCATAAAATTATGAAATTCTGAGGGAATGTTTCATTAACCTTCTTTATTTAGGTTTGAAACCTTGAAGCTATTTCATAAAATAAATGTAACAATGTTTGATGTAATATAAACTTTTGAAGTATATCTCGTTTTGAGAAGAAAAAATAAAATATATTATATGGATGGAATCACTTGGCAATGGTATCAAGAATTTATTAAAAAATTTTTGTTGACTGGAAATTTACGTTTTGCCTTATAGATATTCATCAAGACTATTGTCAGAATTATTTCCTCTAGTAAATGTTTCGAATATCTATAAATCTATCTATCTATCTATCTATCTATCTATCTATCTATCTATCTATCTATCTATCTATCTATCTATCTATCTATCTATCTATCTACCTATCGATCAGTCTGTCTGCTGTCTGTCTATGTATTTGTTTATTTGTGTGTTTGTCTGAGAATGTATTTTTCATCGTGTATGTTTTCATGTGTTTGTGAATGTACGTGATATATGTGGAAATATTTGTGAACACATCTTCATAATGTGGACTTAGGAGTAAGTTAAAATCAATAGGAATCCATGTAAATTCCTTAAAATTTCTGTAAAATTTCAGTATCGAGATTACAGTTGGTTTTCTATGGTAAAAGATATAATGAAAACATGTTCCGATACAAATCAATTTTGTTCTCAGTAAAATTAATAAATTTGACATTAACTCAACATATAACAGTAAAAAATTAATAAACACTTTCAATTGTGTAGATACTTTCTTACTCGGGAAAAAATTTGAGAGCCTGGACGTTTACAGTTGAGCTTCGCCAAATATTAGTCACATCTTCCTAATATTACAACTTGGAACAAAGATTTACTCGAAAAATAGATATTTATGCTCATGGCCTGGAAATTATTCCATGTATCATAGAACTGTTTGATCCGGTCTCACGCGCGGGTTAACTAAGAAACAACAACAGTTTAAAAAATATTCCCAATCTAGAATATAAACATTGTAGTGTGCTTCTACTGTAATTCAAGATGTATTTGTCACAGGTAATGTGTTAGCAGATGCAAGCAAAAGCAGGGTTAAATGTAACGGAATAACTAGTCTTATGCTTATTGTACATTAAAACTTTGGTTCATTATCACTATATATTTGAATACCCTCTTCCTCAAAGAGAATAAGAACGAAATGTAATTATATTGTTGTTAGCTAAATTTGACTATTTTCGTCTCTTGACATTGTGATAATGGCTACCTAAATAAAGACATAAGTATAAAGTTATTAGATAAATGAAATGAAATTACTATGTTTCTACTGCAGAGAAAAGCAATGAGGATACGTGGTCTCATTTTTCGTAACTATAAATGTGTAGGCGTTAAAAAACGGATTTGTTTAAATTAGGAAAAAGCCAAGAGCAAACGAGATCTCACGATGCACTAATATTGTCACTTGGTCACTAGACTGAAATCAAGCGTTTACAACCAGCGTGGAAGCCGTACAGGTTAATTCAACCGACTAGATATGGTAGCTAAAATCTCCCTCAAATGAAACCATATCCCGTTCAAATCAAGGGTAGTACCTATTGAAAGCGAGCTTAGCCATATCAATGCAGTCTGTTATGTCCTGACTGGAAAGTTTCTTCCCATGAAACAACTCGATCGGAGATGATATGGAGGTAAACAACACTAATGACAGCATCAAGAAAATTTGGTTTCTTCCGTTTTCACTTCTAATAACGAAACCATATAATCTAATAAGACATTTCAAGTAAATATAAAGCACACAAGATGCATCAATAATTAATGATTTGTATTGACTTTTCTTGTGTTTTAAAACTGTCATATTTTGTTTCATGAGGCAGAACGAGAAACGAGGAGAGACTCAAGTGCTTTATAAGTTACTTCGATATTAATTATCAGAATACAAACAACAGAGTATGTTTAACGTAAACATCATAAATAAGTGTAGTAAATACAGGAAATATGAATAAATAGAATATACATATATATATATATATATATATATTATATATATATATATATATATATTAACGTATATAGAATTATAGTAAATACAATAAATATCGAAAAATATATTAACTGATTTTCGACAAAGGAAGCAAAATGTGGTTGCCAGCTCAAAGTTGCCTATCTTGGTATCTGCTGCTGAAGTCACGAGTTTGAAATGCATTTTTCAATCCGCTGGTGTGCACCCTGAGATGAATAGGAGGTTTTAACGTCTTATGAAACTACTCTGAAATGTTTTTACTGGTTCAAATATCTTTCAAACATATTTCATGCCGTCTTACCTTTGTATAATTATGTTGATTTCCTTATAATTTTATGTGATACTACATATCAAGTATAGTGAGATTCAAGTACTGGAAAATTCCTACTGACAATAACATATACAGGAGGCTTCTATAGGGTAAAAATCAGAAAGATGAGCCTGACACTGAATTTTCTATGACAATGAATGCGTCTTAATATTTGATAATGTTCAGAGTTGAGATCCTGAAATAATTACAGACACTGGAACACAACATACACTAGTCCTTCATACCCAATAAGCATGTGTACATGTGCGGTATATATAATAAATAATTAATTATATTATATATATATATATATAATATATATATATATATATATATAATATATTATATATATATATATATATATACGTGTGTGTGTGTGTGTCCGTGTGTGTGTTCCTATGTATATATATATATATATATATATATATACACACACATTAAAATTGACTCTAGGATATGTAGTGCTTGTGAAGCGACTATATGAACAGCACCAATGATTTTCACTATAGATTTACATAGTAACATATTCCATATTCTCGCAAATTGTTTTCTACCAGAACCAACTGACAATATCCCCGTACATATTAGTCGACAGTTTTGGCATTTACAGAGAAAATAATATAAGATAGTAAGTTATCGATCTTTCTCACAATAGACACGTAAGCTATAGACATGAACAATGCTTGCTGACTCGATATAAATAAATGCATATATATATATATTGTTCTACTCACTGTCTCCCCACCTCTCTCTCTCTCTCTCTCTGTATAGATTCAAAGAATAGGATACTAAGAGAAAGAAGTTGATATACAAAACATACATACATATATATTTTTTGCTGTAGTTTCAGCTCAGAGATGCGGCCATGCTGATGCACCGCCGTTTTGCTACACTGTTATTACAGAGACCCTTCTCCAATATGTGGCATATATATATATATATATATATATGCCACATATGTATATACACACATATATATGACCATCTGTTTGTATGCTTGTGCTTGCTATATCAACATCTCTCCCTCACGAATTCTTTCACTCACCCTTTCTGAGTGGCTGTCTCGCTCTCTCTCTCACACACACACATATATATATGTATGTACATTTATACAGGTGCGTGCTTGTATGTGTGTGTAGGAGGGTGCGCGTGTGCATGCTTGTGTGTGTATACATGTTTCCATATATAGGTAGGTGGGTAGATAGATAGATGGATTTTAGTGATATCTCTAGTGTATGCATTAATGCTTAAATAAGCTTATAAGTAATTCCTTTTCAATACAGAGTTAGAAAACAGCAATATCCTTGACAATTTATAAAAATTTAATTTCCTGTTAGGCTCAAAATCTATTAACCACGCGCGTTTTCTTGATTTGATCCTTTGTAGAGGAAAGAAAAGAAAACATGGCAACAAAAACACTATATTTGTGTATTTCGCAAAGCAAATATACCTCCGTGATTGATATACAATCAATCGTACTTTCTAGTTTACTGACCGTTTCTAGTTTCTGACCGACTGGTTTATTTCAGTTGGAAAGCTATATCTTGCTTCTGAATCAATTAAATATTCATTATGTTCCAGAAGAAAAAAAAAAGGAATGCTTTTTTTTTTTCCACAGACTAATACGATCCTCTACGGAATTAATGTTTCTGTAATAGGATATGTTAACAAAAAGCAAAAAAGGAAAATTAACGTCAATAAAATGACTATTGTCTTCATGACATTGATGGATCTAGTTACAATAATATGCTTGGAGGTATGCATTCTATAACCAAATATATATTAACAAACTGTAGTTATACGCCGTTCTAAAAAGTAAAACAGAATATGTAATTGAATGTTGTAAATCGGTGTGCCATGTAACAAGAGGGAAAAAAATGAACTTTGCAGATACAGAATTAATGTGAGTCCAGCAGTGTTAAGAAGAAATCCAGCCATTCTTTCAATCACTTAGTCAGTGTGCCTTCTAAGACAAAAGTAATAACTATCTGTTCAAGAGCGATTATTCAACTGCAGTGATTTGAAATCAGAAATGTACAACATTTCTCTTAAACGTTGGAAGAAATATTCAAAGGTGGATGATGAATACGGATTCATCCGTTCAACTGATATTAATAGTAGTTTCTCCGTCTCGTTTCACTTTCTTTGTCTCTCCTTATAATATAATATAATGTGTTATACTATGTTATGTTATATATTCTCTATATGTACAGATATATACATACACAATCATAGACATATATACATACATACACACATGTATATATATATATATATATATATATATATATATATATATATACTTCTATTAGGGACTATTTTTACCTCATGAAACATCTGTTTGTATGCTTGCGTTTGCTATATCAATATTCAAGGAAATACTGGTTCAATACTTAGTACTTGGGGGGAATTAATTTCCTTAAACTATTAAGTATATATATATATATAAGCATAGGTTATATTCATATAACAGAAGAAAAAGAAAATAGAGATTGGGAAGTTAATAATTATTTGTTATTAAAATCAAATGAATCATCCCTTACAGCTGTTTCAATTAATGCTCAGTAAATATTAAGTAAATATTAAATTTATATGACCTGAGAATAATATCTTCAGTCTGCTATAATGAATTCATAAACACATATAAAACATCAACAGGTATATTTTTTCACCTCTGAAGATATAGCAAAAGAATATTCTATGATAATGGATGGGGGAGGGGCAATGAAGCCAATGCAAATCGGCTCGTGAGGAGAGCTTGCACTTCTTGCATTTTACATGGAAAGCATACACGGTGGGTGCACTCAGAGCTAAGCGTTTGTTCACAAGTACTCAGCTCTAATGGTGCATGTTATAGCAGAAAGAACTGTTCACTAATGATGTTCATTTCATTATTGCTTGTTCCTCTTTCATTTATTTTATTTCGTAACACGCTATGTCCTCGGCAAACTTCATATATCGATGCACATGTATACTGAGATCTAGCAGCAAGTTATCAATGTCGTTATGCATAACGGATATCTGTCTATCAATCTATCTATCTATCTATCTATCTATCTATCTATCTATCTATCTATCTATCTATCTATCTATCTATCTATCTATCTATCTATCTATCCATCTATCTATCTATCTATCTATCTATCTATCTATCTATCTATCTATCTATCTATCTATCTATCTATCTATCTATCTATCTATCTATATTTATCTATCTATCTATATTTATCTATCTGTAGAAATCCTCCCACGGTTTACTCTGAACGTTTTAGGCAAAATTTGATATTTTAGAAGTTATTTCGTGTTAAAATTGTCGTATTTTGGTAATACCAATCAATCAACGACGTGTATTCGGTTGAAAAAAGCTACTGCTGTTTGCAATAGTAATCGAAGAGGAACAACTTCCAGGCTATATATATATATATATATATATATATAAATAAGATTTTATTCACCTTGAAGTTATGCGGATAATACTTGTCTGACTTAATGCTTGAGTACTTAATTCAATAGAGTATTATGTATCTATATATACATGTATGTATGTATATATATATATGTGCTTATAGATATATACACATATATATGTATGTACTTATTTTTATGTGTTACTCCCCCCACCATCACTTCACAAATGCTACCGATAGAATAAGTAGTAGCTTTACAAAGAATAAGTCCTGGTGTCGATTTGTTCGACAAAAGGCGGTGCTCCAGCATGGCTGCAGTAAAATGACTAAAAGAGGTAAAATAATAAAAGAATTCCTACACACAACAACGCACACGCATGCGCACAAACAAATCCTCCCACACACAAACGCGTACGCATCCTTCTGAGAGTGGGTGTTGTATTTGATTATCGTTCGTTTGGGTAACATTCTATAATTATGATCACCTTCCTGAAAATCAATTTTTTCTCGCACCTTCCTTTAAACATATCTAAAGACAATCTTACGCAACTTACCTTTTTTTCTGTATATATGAACCAATTCCTCTCGTTTAATATGCGGCAAATAACCCATTTATCTCGTAATATATTAGAAAGAAAATTACACAAATCTAATTTGTAGAACAAAACAGGAAGAGTATATAAAAATTTGTTAATATTCTGTTTTGTAAATGAATTTAATTTTTTCTTTTTGTATCGATAATGGCCCAAAACTATCGGAAGTTGCAAGAACATAAGGAAGTTATGACAACATATATGCATACAGACACACACGCACACATTTATAAGCGCGCATGTGTGAATGCAGGTGTTTGTGAATGCGCGTGTGTGTGAGTGTGAAGAACGCCGTTGTTATTACTTTCAAGCCACAATTTACAATTATTTTACTTGTGTGGGTGACAAATCAAATAATATGGAAAGGAGCGCCGATAGCTTCATGTCGATAATGCAAAATGTATTATAGAAGGATTACCTCACATTAGATTAGTTATAATACGTGCAAACTACTAACTGTATACATAGATACACAAACACGCACACACACATTTGTTTGTGTAAATATTGTATCACGATATATATATATATATATATATATATATATATATATATATATATATATATATATATATATATATATATATATACACGTACACAAACAAACAACACACACACACACACATATTTATTGAGGCAAAAATATTATTGGCAGTGACTTCGAAGATTCAGCCAGGTAAGACTTCATCGGACTGCAGTAATTTCACATTAATCTTCACACGGTACATAAAATAAGAACAATAATACGCTGCGGATAATGTTAAACAGAGAGAGAGAGAGAATGAAAATAACTTCTAGATTTCAGCGGTTCATTCGCCATGCTAGAATGCTGAAATCTAAAAGTTTATTTTTCCTTTTCTCTGTTTATTTTCTCTTATTCCTTCCTCCTGAAGAGCGTAGGTTTGAAACGTAAAATACTTTTTTCATTTTCCCAAGCGTCAAAATAATACACTTGCTTGTTGTTCATACACCTGTCTTCGTCTTTTGTTTCTCTATAAACTTCAACTTTATATCCATTTACACAAGCGCTCCACCCACACACAAAAATTTATGTATTTATTTATATTACAGAGAAGCTCTTTCGGAATGGAATTTCTGTTTTAAAAATCACATAAGAAGAAATATTATGTACAAGTATGTGAAGCAAAACGAATGGACAAGGATTATTATGTTTTACCACAACACAAGTGGACACATGTTCAAGCATTTTTTGAAGCACTTAGTTCTAAACACACCTACATATACGTAATTACGATTGCATATATATGTGTATGTTTATCTGTTTGCGAGTCTATGTAGCTATATACACAAAAAGCTCATGATATTCATATACGTTAGAATTACTACATATGCATCCTGCTAAAGTGGTCTTGTACTGAAATAATATTTTTGAAATAATGTATAAATCTGCGTATATCTTAAGTACGGAACTTTTACACTGTTATATCATTATAGAAATATGTATATCTTATTTCTAAATATATGTAGAACAATATATATATATATATATATATATATTTAAACACATAAGAGATGGTCATAATAGGACATCTGACTCACTAGAAAGAGCAGTTAAACTCCAAACCATTAATAGTTGTAATTCTGAAATGGAAAGAGAAACGTTTTTATTTCTTTTTCCATTTCAGAATTACAACTATTAGTGGTTTGGAATTTAACTGATCTTTCTAGTGAATCAGATGTCCTATTATGGCCATCTGTTATGTGTTTAAATGTATATTATATAGTCTATTGACTATTTTTTCCTTCTCGCTAAACCACTGGTAGCGGAGAATTTTTCTAGAATTTTTTTGCTACCCTAAAATTTATTAATATATATATATAATAAAAGAAAAAGAATATATATATATATATATCCCAGAGGCACAATCAGTGCGAGACCTGGGTATTTACATGAGTGATGATGCAACATTTCATGTACATGTTGCTAAATTGGCAATGAAATGTAGGCGGCTGACCGGATGGATTCTTAGAACCTTAAGAACAAGAGACCAGGAAACCATGATGGTCCTCTGGAGGACACTTGTCCTAAGCCAATTTGACTATTGCTCTCAGCTATGGTCACCATCCAGTGTCAAGTTAATCACAGAACTTGAGGCGATCCAACGAAGCTACACGAAGAAGATAGCCTCTGTGCAGCATATAAGCTATTGGGAAAGACTCAAGAGATTGAGACTCTATTCCTTAGAGCGTAGGCGAGAATGATATGCTATAATATACATCTGGAAGATCCTAGATGGACTTGTCCCAAACTTTGGCATCGAGAGTTACACAAATGCCAGAACTGGGCGCCATTGCATAGTGCCAAGGACTCCAAATTTGCCATCAAGATGTAGGACAAGATACTGTGATAGCCTGGGCTTCCGAGGCCCACAGCTCTTCAATATCCTCCCGAAGAACCTAAGAGACCTGCACGGGGTGGATGCAGATGTCTTTAAAATGAAACTGGATCTCTTTTTGTCAGGTATCCCAGATGAACCAACTTCACGACAGGAGGTGCAGATGAGGGCAGCTGCATCGAACTCTCTCATGCACCAAATAGCAATTGCTAAAAAGCATTCGTGAAGTAAAATCATGTTGCAACACCACATGGCGTTGCCCCAGCATGGCCACAGCTAGTGAGCTGAAGCTAGATAAATAAATAAATAAAAAATAAATAAAAAATATATATACATATATTCTTTTTTCTTTTCTTCTTTTATTTATTTCAATACTTTGACTGCCGCTGTGCTGGAGCACCGCCTGTTAATCGAACAAATCGACCCCAGAGCTATTTGTTTGAAAGCGTAGTACTTAATCTATCGGTCTCTTTTGCCTCTAAGGTAAGGGGAGGTAAACACACCACCATCGGTGGTCAAGCCATGGTAGGTGAGTGGACAAACAGAGACGCGCATAAATATGCACACACACACATCTATATATATATAGATGTATAGTAGAAGACATTTGCCCAAGAGGAATGAACCAGGAACCATGTGGTTGATAAGTACGTTACTTACCACATAGCCACTCCTGCGCTATATATATATCGTTGCTATTATATAAATATCGTTACTAGTATGTTAAATTTTATGTCCAAATTTGGCCAAATGCGGTTTTGTTTTTCAATATTTACTTTGGCTTATTTTGGTCAACTGCCTCAGATACCAAAATATGAAAATTGTCAAAGTGTAGTACAATGGTTTAGCATTTTTCAAAAGTGTATTAAGTTCCACATGCGACAGTTTTGCAACAATATTTGCAACTGAAAATATCATACACGAATGGAGTTACGATTTTATTCACCCAACAAAATGCAGTGGTGAAACTATTTTTTTCATTTTCTGAACAAGCAAAGTCTGGGTCTTACCACACTTTTTCATATAGAAGCGATATATATATATATATATATATATATATTATATATATATATATATATGTGTGTGTGTGTGTGTGTGTGTTCGTGTATGTATCTGTTCGTGCGTGTGAATATGTACATATATATGCATGTGTGTATGTATGTCATTATTCAATTTTAGTTCAAGATTTCTTGCCAATGGAGAAAGAGCCGGTCTCTAACCAAATTCCAAGGCCCCTTCATTGGAATTTGAACATCAACATCAGTGTGTATATATATGTGCCGACTTGTATGTTTTACTTTATGTAAGTATTCTGATGCATATAGTTGCATATTTAGATCTGCTCAAATATATTTAGATGAGAAACTTCTGGAAAGTTTTACAGATATTTACAGTTTCAGTGATGAATTGTATCTGTAGTCTTCGAATTATTTTTCTCCTTTCTGGTTTTGAGAAACCGAATTACTCAAGATTAGGTAGTGTGTTGCATATCTCTAGGCCTCAATAATTACAGGTAAAAACCTGAACTTGTAGCCTGGACACAGTAAGTGCAGATTTCTCAATAGTTAACGTAGGTTTCTCTTTTTCACTGATCTTCAGATTTATGTTAACGTCTGCTGGTCGTAAGTATACATGCATGTATATATAACGAAGATATCTTTAAACAACACGCACTGTTTTATAACAAATCCTTGAAATTAAGCGGATTTGATAAAAGCATTTATTATATACCAAATACAAAATAAAAAAATGAAACTGAAAATTCCGTAGATTTGGGGTAAACCTAAATGCAAGGCATCCACCACTTTAGCGGCCTTAGCACTAACCAACTGCAATTTTAAGGGTTTAGCTCGAGAAACCATATACAATATAATAATAGTAACAAATATAACTATAAACCGTCTACCCTGAAAATCCTAACCAGCAATTCTAAACCTAGAATACGTGTGGTTGTCTAGTTCATCCCTCCCCTTTTACTCAGGGTTAGAAATTTACCTGCAATTTACTTTAAAATTCTAGAATCAAATTTCCCTAAACACCTTAAATATTATTCTATAAGCAACGGATACTCTGTAAAATTTTTATATACTCTAATGCTCAATTTAGTAATTATAATAGCCTGAATATATAGGAGAATTTTAAACGTGTTGCTCATAAGCATAATACTCTAGCTAATAACAATACCTTATGCACTGGATTGGGTGGAAAGAGATTTAAGTGTATGGCTAAGGATAATAATGATAATAATAAATATATAATTTTGAAATCAGTTGCCAAACCTAAGTTTAATCTTATTATTATCAGTGACGACAAAAATAAGAGTATCAGTATGTGTAATAGTATTAATAATCATAAGAATAGAATAAGAATAGAAATAAGAAAACCCAGTCTAGCGTAACATCCAATAAACTATGTAATTGTAGGGTCCCTTGCACCTATCCACTTACAGGCTCATGTCGCCGGCACAACGTTTTCTAGAATTCGGTGCTTACTGTATTTAATGGCCAATTGAAAGTATATATCGGAAGCACGACCGACTTCAAAAGGAGATATAAATTCCATATGAATTCTTTCACAAACCCTAAATGCAATACATCCACCACTTTTGCGACCTTTGTGAGTTACCTTAGAGGTAGACATTTAAGGTATGATCTATCATGGTTCATAATTGCCAGCGCTCTCCCGTTCAGTAATAGATCGGATAGATGTAAATAATGTATTAGGGAATCGTATCTAATTAAAATATAAAATATAAAAGAAATTAATAATAGTAAACAAAATATAAATGCAAATATATAAACAAAATATAAATACAGTAATAGTGAACAGAATATAAATGTCATAAACACGGATGATCATAACATAAGCAGAATTGTAAATATGGATAAATTTAAACAAAATACTAAATTTAACCAAAATCCACGTGAGAAATTTAATAATAATTACAAGAAAAATCGAGATATATCTTACATTAAAGTCTAACCCTGAATCCACTAGTTATAATCAAAATAAGGAATATCGCAATAATACAATTAATGACCAGTACAGTTATTTGAAATCTGTTAATAATAATGGAAATTATAGTACACAAATGAACGAAACTAAGAAATATATACTTTATGTAAAATCCACAAAAAGAAATTATGAGAATTATCATACCCCGAATTATATAAACGAAAATATTATTTGGCTAATTATTCCTTTTAAAAAAAGAACTAATTAAATTTTTGCGGAGATTATTAATAAGCAAGCACTTTACTAACAAAAAATAGAGTGAAATTATTAGTCAAAAAGTTATTAGATTTGGTTTCTGTGTATCGAAAAATTTATTTCATATAATATCTTCAATAAATAATTCTAAATTGGATTATTTTTTCGAGAATCGTAAAATTTATCGTTCTTCATCGACTAGAAAATCTAATAAATCTGCCATGAGAAACAGTAGAAACTTTAGTTTAAATAGTAAGGTAAGGTAAAGACCCTCTTCGGTCATGAATGACCATGGGATTGCACCTAGAAAGTTACCCTCCTAAACACAAGTCCGGGCAAGGTTGTTTATGGAAGACCAGCAGTCGCCCATGCATACCAGCCTCCCCTCTCCACGCCACCAGCGTTATCCAAGGGAAAGACAAAGGTCGATACAGCTTGGCACCAGTGATGTTGCAACTCATTTCTACAGCTGAGTGAACTGGAGCAACGTGAAAATAAAGTGCCTTGCTCAAGAACACAACACGCAGCCCAGTCCGGGATTCGAGCTCACCACCTCACGATCGTAAGCTCGACGCTCTAACCACTGAGCCATGCGCCTT
>NC_043003.1:67251526-67254026 GCF_006345805.1 Octopus sinensis | reverse complement strand
ATATGTATGTATATGTATATATGTATTTATGTAGGCGCAGCAGTGACTGTGTGTATATGCAGTAATTCACAAAAGTTTAAAATCCCAAAGCCTCTTTTCTTTCAAAATCTCTGAGTTGCGGCTATTATGGTGTACCAGGGTTTTGCATATCTATGTATATATATATATGTGTGTGTATGCGTGTGTGTGTGTGTGTGTGTGTGTGTGTGTGTGTGTTTATATAATTATAAGTATGTATATACTTACTCATACATACATGTGTGTGTATATGATTTTGTACCTAAGTATCTTTTCGAACATTACTTACTTACGTCTGTTTGTATCTGTGTGCGTGTGGAGGGGATGCATGCCATAAGAATCTTTACAACTTTGCGAAATTACAGAAACGTCGTATGAAAAAGAACAAAAGAGAATAGATAATGGTAAATAAAACGCTTTCCATGTATTTCAATCTCATTTTCTTCTAATCTAAATCGCCTTTTTCATCTGTTTCTCTCTAAATATCAACTCTGTTGCTGAAGCACGAATGTTACGCCATCAAATATAGAATCGCATTGAATTAGATGATGAACATGTCTATTTTCTTAGAAGAATTACGTGATGCTACAATGGTGACAAATGTTACGAAACCATGTTCGTTATGCATACAGATATATACATACATATGCATATATAATTGTGTGTGCACGTGTATATATTTATATATATATATGTAATCAAAATAAGCAACAAGTATATCCGAGGTAATGTGGTACGATCGTTTCATGCTACTTCATTTTATTAAACACGGTAAGCATTACATCAGTTTTAATACGTCGGGCAATCTTCAGCCACCTTTAGAGACTTTTCAATCAAACGGACAATGCGCATTCTTATCCCTATTTCGTTTGCCAACATTATTATAAAGAGGGTAGATATACAAACAGAGATGTTGCTTTCATTCATAAGAACATGATAGTATTAAATCTATTCTCTTACTGTAGATTTTAACTTTGTTATTTAGATCTATCAGTAGGGAGGGGGATTTTTCGTTGGATAGAATTTTTCTATTTATAGATATAGGAAGAGATAGAACAAATGTCAAAACCAATAAATCTATTCTTTTTCAGATGAACGCAGCCAAGGTACATTTGAATGCACTAAGCAAAAAGCTGGTATGTTGGAGTTAGATGGGTAGGGGAAGATATACTATTAATGCACTAGATGTTTTAATGTCTACTACCAATTTGAAATCCAGATTTCATATTAAGAAATTTAAGTAAATATACTTTAGACGATTTTCAAAATGATTTCAGTAAACATTATTATCTTATATTGGGAATCTAATATAGGGATAAAAAATATAGAAATATTAGCAGAATTTTCTCCGTCTTTACTTTGTGAATTCAATATTCGCCGGGATTGACCTTGATTTTCATGCTTTCGGTGTCGGTAAAATAAGTGTCAGTTTTGTACTGAAGTCGATGTAATCGACTTGCAGCTGCTCCATATTTCAGGCCTTCTGTCTATAGTAGAAATGCGTAGGTGTTACTTCAATAAAACTTTTCTATATTGCTCATTCTCTATATGAATGATATGAAGTTTTTGATGTTCTCATGCAAGCAGAATTTAAATCAAGATGTGTCTGCTGAATAATTTACTTTATAATGACTTTTGGAGATACTGGAAATATCTATTTACTTAGCTGAGTAACACCTTGACTGTATTAGATTTTATATCAAAGGAATATGGAAGGCGGCGATCTGGCAGAATTGTTAGCACGCCGAACAAAACGCTTAGCGGCATTTGTCTTTCATTCTGTTCTGAATTCAAGTGCTGCAGACATTGACTTTGCCTTTCCTTTGTGAGATCGATACAATAAATAACCGTTGAGCACTGGTATCAATGTAATAGACTTACTTCCGTCCACCGAATTTGCTGGCCCTCTGCAAAAATTTGGAACTTTATTAAAGTAATATGATGAGATGAACCGCATGGCATTTCGTAATCATTGCATTCATTTTTATCCTATGCTTATTGTCTTCATTCTGCCGGTATCAACTACCTTATCCGGGTACCCACTGGCCTTTATGTTTCAGGCTAATTCTATGATATGATTAAACAAGCGTATAGATTCTAGGATATATAAAATTTCGAGTTTGATAAGTTAGAAATCGATTTTGTATTACTTGAGTGAAAACACTCCGTGTAACGTAGAATATAAATTTCTGTCATTATCGAATAATGACACCCAGAGCAATATTTCCTCATTTTAAGAAAAACTAGTTTGCCATAGACACACACGCACACAAAGGAAAAGAAAAACACTGTGGATATAAGTATTCCATAGCCAGTGTATTTCTCTATTTGCTACTGGATTTGCTACTCCGATATCAGATGTCAACATCATATCAAAAGAAAACATCTTAAAGATCGAACGTTATTAAAAACTGACATGAAGTAAAAAGACTCATTTTCTAGCGACAAGAGGACTGTTGAAGATAATACGTTACTGCTTTGA
>NC_043003.1:67226526-67246526 GCF_006345805.1 Octopus sinensis | reverse complement strand
TATTTTTTTTTCAAAAGTCCACTCATGTTAATAAAGTAAACGACATCCGGATGGTGCTGTGTGCTTTACCCCTATGTGCTGCTTTTCATATTTTAATTCAAACAATCATTAAAACTTACTATTTCTTGCGCAGGTCATTATACAAATTATAATAACACACGCACTGGTACGATATCACTTCTTTATTGTTAGTCACTTGATTGAATATCTAACCAACTAACTAATTGTTGTTGTTTTTTTAATGTTCTATTAAACAATCAATCGGTTCTTTGTTAGCCGAAGTCCTTTCGTCACTATCTGCGACCATTTCAATGACTAACCTTCTCTTCAAGGTCTGCTCTGACTATCAATAAAGACGTGACATTGGACCAGCACGTGTGTTATTATTACTGGCACAATTAGGCTGGCAGAATCGTTAGCGCGCCGGTTGAAATGCTTTGCTACATTTCGTCCGACCTTACATTCTGACTTCAAATTCCACCGAGGTCATCTTTGCCTTTCATCCTTTCAGGGTCGAGTAAATAAGTACCAGTTGAGTACTGCGGTCGATGTAATCGACTATCCTGCCTCCCCCAAATTGCAGGCCTTGTGCCTATAGTAGAAAGGATTATGGCTTACGCAGTTATCTTCCTAATCCGAAACTAGATTTCTCTCAACACACAAAATTCACATCAAGTATCTTGAAAACCAAATACAACTATGAACTATCAGTAAAAATTTAAAGTTAGAATCCATCAGCAGTGTTTTGAATATTAAATTGTTTGACTCTTCCGGTTAAGGTGTTTAAATTTGTAATAAACATCAATAATGATAATACAAAGCCACATTTTCAATTCCAAATACTATCTTTGTAGAATATTCGACGACTAGCTACGCCGATTTATAGCTTCATTCTGTGCTTCTAAAAATATTCCGTTTGCGTTTTAAATTTTATTATTTATTTAGAAATTAAACATTGAATGTATTTAATAATTCTTGGCATTAATATTGAAAATTATTCTCGTGTTTCATATAATAAATGACCATCATTAAAACAAATAATATTTTAATGAAGTAATCACACTCCGAGGTCATATATAGATTATTAGATTAACAATTTAAAGAATAGAAACTAATTTTTATTTATTTTTTACTGGTTTTCGTAATTATTTATTATTTTCAGATTTCCTTTCTGTCCTGAGAGTGTAGCAATGCTGTTAAGCATCCTTTAAGTGATTCAGCCAATCACATCGATCATTCGAACAACTTTAGACTAGTACGTTTTTTATCGATTACTTTTAATCTAATAGCTAATTTTTTTACAGTTTCGAGGGGAAATATCTTATTTCAGTGCAGCGGTTTCAATCCGTTTAATTAATAAAAAAAGCAAATACAAACATACATATGCATTAGGCCCATTTACACAGGGTCGCGCTCACACAGACAGACACAGATGCAGATACACACACACACACGTGTGCACGCGCGTGAGTGTATATCTGTATGTTTGTGTGCACGCGTCTGTGTTTGTGTGTGTTTATGTGAGTGTGTTTGTGTTTATCAGAGTGTGTGTATGAGACTGTTTACTACTACTACACAGGCGTCGAATGAGTAAATATGCTTGTCGGTTCAGAAGATTCATTTTGTTGTTCGATGAATAGGTCTTTTCTTATATTATATATTCTTTTTTTCAGTCATTTGACTGCGGCCATGCTGGAGCACCGCCTTTAGGCGAACAAATCGACCCAAGGACTTATTCTTTGTAAGCCTAGTACTTATTCTATCAAATCTTTTACCGAATCGCTAGGTTACGGGGACGTAAACACACCGACATCGTTTGTCACGCGATGGTTGAGGTACAAACACCGACACACAAACAAGCGAGAGTAAATGATGAGAGAATATGTAACTATTGTCATCTCAAAACCGAATTGAATCATGAAGAACTGATCTTGCGTGATATTTTTTCTGGGCGCCTTCTCGACTATCTCGTGTGTTACGTTCCAAAGCCCCCCACAGAAAAATAAAATTAAAATCTAAAAAAATATACACACATATCGTTCGCAGAAATCCACGATATACTGAAGAATCCGCAATATAAATTTACATATACTGAGTGCGCGATAAGTGAACCGCGATAAGGTGAAGGATTACTGTAATAGGAATAACGAAACGAGAAAGGAGTGTTATGAACGAGTAACAAAACACGGGACCTGAAAGCAAAATTGCTACAACTAAATGAAACATGCTTTACAATTCGACCAGAAAATTAAAGAGAAAATTGCTAATATACATATGAAGAACAGGAATGGAGACTTGTATACAATGAAATGTATTTTAATTATTTCTGACTACAGTATTGCCCGAAGGAAATCGAGAAGCAATCAAATAGCTGTCATCTTGGAATAAGTTGGATGCTGGTTATAGAATTCAAAGGATTACCAATAATATTACTACGAATACAACAAGGGCTGAAACCACCAGGAGATGAACCACAAGCCCTGTATTTCTCATTCATATGAGGGACCATTTGATTTATATGTTTACTCTAAAAAGATAACAAATTATCACGTTCTTTTGGGTAACTCTTCATAAACATAGCTAATGCGTGATTCACTGTATTAAGGCATATTTAGATTCAAATGCTAAAAGTTTCTATATTGAACCTCAAAGTTATTAGGAGAAGTGAAACAGAAGAGAAGAAAAACGAACGACAAATTGACATTCATGGAAAATGACAGATACTGACAGCGAAATAAGAGAGGAATGAGAACTGATAGGAAGAGAAAAGAAAGAAAGATAAATAAAAAGAATGAAAGAAAGAAAGAAAGAAAAGCAAGAATAAAATAAAACAAGAACGAGGGAGAGAAATTGGTAATTATTGCAAATAAATCTTCCACGATTCAATTTAGTTTTGAGATGACAAAAGTTACGCTTTCTCTGTTCGGTATTTACTTAAAACATGTAATATATATCTACCGTAGGGTAAAACATGTTTGTGAGATAAAGCGTATATCCTCTCCAAATGGCAAGTTTAATATGCTTTTGAAACAAACTTCGCGTTATTGAATTAAACAGAAGAGATCCAACGACATTTTGTAGTAGTTTCCATGTAACAAATATTAGAAGTGTATCAATATCGTAAAATTCCCTGAAGCAACGTTGCAGTAATACTGTGTCATGTCACATTATATAATTTCTCCTTCCTATATATATATATATATGTATATAAGTATATATGTATTCTACATATATATTATATATATATATATATATATATATATATATATATATAGTATGTATGTATTATATATATATATATATATATATGTATATAAGTATGTCTGTATGTATTATATATAAGTGTATGTATGTATTAGTATATTAATATGGTATATAAAGGAGTATGTATATATATTATATATATATATGTATATATATATATATATATATATAATATATACATACATATACACATATATGTATACATATGTATATATATATATATATGATAGATATATATATATATATATACGTATATACATATATATATGTATAAATATCTACATATATATATATATAATATATATATATATATATATATATATATATATATATGCATATATATATATACATATATATATATACACACACATGTATTATGTAAGTGTATGTATGTGGGAGAGTGCGTAGGGAGAGATAGGTTTCGATAAATAAAGTGTGATGGGGATAGAGACACGCAGATGTGTATACGCATTTGTATTCCAGGGCACACATTTTTCAGGCGTTCATTCAAATAAATCTACTACTACTAATATAATAATAATAATAATAATAATAATAATAATACTAATAATAATAATAATAATAATGATAACAATAATAATAATAGATCATAATAATAATATAATAATAATAATAATAATAATAATAATAATAATAATAATAACAATAATAATAATAATGAGTTCAAATTTCCGCCGCAGGTTGGAGGATGGGATTAAGTCGATTACATCTACACCAGCGCGTAACTGGTACGTATTTAATCGACCCCGAAAGTAACGGCAGACGAAATACTGCTAAACATGTCACCCGGCATTCTAACGAACCTGGCCTTTCTACTAATGGCACAAGGCCTGGAATTTCGGTGGAGGGGACTGGTCAATTATATCGACCCCAGTATTTCACTTCTGCTTAATTTATCGATCCCGAAAGTCGACCTCAGTGGAGTTTGAAATCAGATTTTGAAGACGGACGAAATACCTATTTCTTTATTACTCTCAAGGAGATAAACACAGAGAGGAAAACAAGGACAGACAAACGGATTAAGTCGATTATGTTGACCCCAGTGCGTAACTGGTACTTATTTAATCGACCCCGAAAGGATGAAAGGCAAAGTCGACTTCGGCGGAATTTGAAATCAGAACGTAACAGCAGACGAAATGCCGTTAAGCATTTCGCACGGCGTGCTAATGTTTCATCATCACCATCATCATCATCATCATCATCATCATCATCCGCATCATCATCATCAACATCATCATCCTTATCATAATATTAACAATAATAATAATAATTATTATTATCATTATTATTATTTAGATCATCATCATTATTATTATTATTATTATTATTATTATTATTATTATTATTATTGACTTCGCACAGTATACAATATCGTGAGATGGTTGATGAAGATATTGCAATACATCTAGATTGTAGGGTATTTCAAAGGTTTTCAGATGCTTTTTTCAGATTGGGAGGTATTGAACCCAATGCTCCGATGACAATAGGGGTAACTTTTAATACTTCCACTCTCATAGCTGCCACATCTTAGCGATATCATTTCTCGGGCCTCCATATTTATCAACTTTTTCTCTTTCTTTTATGATGATATGTTGTTCTCCTAGCACTTCTACGTCTATTATTAGGCACTCTTGTTTATCCCTCCTAAAGGTTACTATATCCGGCCTTCGGTGCTCTAACACCTTGTCTGTCTGGAAATCAAGATTTTTGCCTCTCCTTTCCCTCCATTACATTTTCCGGTGTATGTTGTTACCAAACACGAGTAACCTCATATCCATACTTACGGCATAGTCACCAGTGGAGTTTTAGGGCTACTTTGTCGTGCCTACGCTTGTACTCTTTTTGCGCAAGACTTTCACAAGCGTTAACAATGTGAGTCACAACCTCGACCCTCTTCCCACTCATTCTGCAGAGGTCTAATGCATTTGTGTGGTATATATTATTTTTTACTGAGTTGGTATTCCATGCCTGATCCTGGGCCGCGATGATTAGGTTTTCAGTATTCTTTTTTTGGTCACTCTCGTTGAGCCACCTCCATGATGCTTTCTGGTCTTTTAATTTGTTGGTTTCACGACGGAGCTGACCATGTAATTTCATAGGTGTTCACCATATAATTCCATAGGAGTTCACCATGTGTTTCCAGAGGTGAATTATGGAAACCTCAAATAATTCCTCTCTACACATGGCTATGATGCTTCCCCACTACTTCTGCTCGTGATCAGAGATGCACATGTCGTCAGCCACCATCGGACATGCTCAACTGGTTAAGTTCAAACAACTGACAAGCATGTAATTCCAAACGGAGTAGGGTTTCTTCTCTCTCATTGGATGATCTTGTGCGGAATTCATGGGCACAGTCAAGTCCATTTTTGTTAACTTCTACTGCACAGTAGCAGGTTTTCTTTGCTGGTTACCATAAATTTTACAATGTTTCTTCTTTCACTCTTGATGCACTCGCTTACACAAATCAGCTCACGTCCACCCTTACCTCTCTTCATGTAGAGCCTGTATATATTTGCCTTAGAGTGGAGGGCATTATGCAGTGTCATTGTCTTTCGGGTAGTGCGATTGAGTTGGTCAATCTGAAGATGGGTGTATTATAGCGGGCTACAGCAACAGCCCATATGTTGATGGCAGTAACAAGGTTCTTTGAGTTGAGTTTTGATTTCAAGAGAAGTTTGCGTCGCTTGAAATATGCAATGGTGACCTTGTCTTTCATTTCTCTGTGTAAGATATTATCCAGCTCCAGGATCCAAGGTACTTGTACCCAACATCATCCGGATTTTACATTCTCTCTCCGTTTGACAATTCTATGCCTCTACAATTTACTCTCTCCCCTCTCTTCAAAAGTAAGTACCGTACACTTCGAGATATCAAATTCCATCCCAATATACTTACTGCATAGTTGCACAGTCTCAACTAGCCTCTCCATTTCAGGCTCTGTTTTTGCGAACAGTTTTAAATTATCCATGAAGAAAAAGTGGATCCTTTTGATTGTTACCTCGGCTAAGTGCTTGTTGTTACATGAAAGACGCGTTTTCCAACTAGACATGCTGCTCTTAATCAGTGCACACACGTTCTCATCTATTCCACACATGTCGAGTGTTTCCAAAATCCACGAATGCGGCAACATATAATCCTTTTTGAAGTCTATCCAAGCCAGGCATAAAGATTTTGTTACCGTTTCCAGTTTTTCATTATGTTTATCACAAAGTGGTCCTTGGGGCCCTAGGATCCTTTTTAGCATCCCATTTTTTCTGCTGGAAGAAGATTGTTTTCCGCAAGTAACGTATATATTTTCCCTATGAAGGAACCTGTTAATACTTTCCATAGGAGGTTAAGGCAAGCAGTTGGTCGGTAATTGCCATCCTTATGGCCCTTTGACCGATCGATCATTACCAATGTTGTTCTTCTCTCTACCATCTACACCGGAACTGTACCGCTCTGTAAGCAATAGTCTAATTGCAACGCAATTCTCATCTGTATTAACCGAAACCAGTTGAGCCAGTAGCCTTGAATTCCGATTATTACTATTATTGTAGAAGGCGGTGAGGTGGCGGGATCGTTAGCACGCTAGAGGAAATGCATACCGATATTTCACCCGTCGCTACGTTCTGAGCTCAAATTCCGCCGAAGTTGATTTTGCCTTTCATCATTTCACGGTCGATAAACTAACTAGCAGTTTAGGTCGGTGCCTATAGTAGAAAGGATTATTATTATTATTATTATTCCTTCGTAACACAGTGTAGGTAAAAATGCACCGGAGTTTTAGTCATCTGTCAAGTCACAACAATGAACTCAGACAGATTATACTTTCCTTAAGATGTGCGCTGTACCCAATAAGGCTGTTTTTGCAAGACATTAATCGTGCATGGGATTTTCAGTTACCTTAAGAAGTCTTGGAGTTCCAATGGGATTGAACCCAACGCTCCGATCATCACTGGTATCACTTTTACATTACCCTCTCGCATTCCATACAGTCTTGCTAGTTCCATTTTCAATTCGGAGTACTTAACAAAGTTTTGAACCTCTTTACTTGCAACATTCATGTCATTTGATATGGCTAAATCAATGATCTGGCAGCATTTGTCTCTCTTACTCAATATAACAATATCCAGCCGACGGTGTTCGATTACACGATCCGTTTGAAAATCATCGTTACTTTTCCATCCTCCTGCATAACTTTACTTGGTACAAGCTCATACCTGTTCTCTGTTACTTCATATTGGTATTTGCGGCATAAGAACCAGTGAAGATACACACGCACATACATTTTATCATGGGGGCGCTTGTATTCTTTTTGTGCAAGGCTCTTACATCTACTTATTTTTCAAGCACCATCCGGTACTCTATTGAGGCCGTACTTCTCGCCCAACCTCCAGTGGACAAACTTAGCCACGTTACCGTGCTTCTGTCATCATCATCATCAGCAGCAGCAGCAGAAGAAGAAGAAGAAAAGAAAGGAGAAGGCGAAGGAGGAGTAGTAGAAGAAGAAGAAGAAGAAGAAGAAGAAGAAGAAGAAGAAGAAGAAGAAGAGAAGAAGAAGAAGATGACGACGACGATGTTATTTGAAGATTTGCCTGAAAAATATCCACCCTGAAATACAAAATAGCACGCACTTCCAGTTTTCTGCGTCTACACCACTTTCTCAATCTTTAACCTACCTCTCCCTACACACAAACACACACACATACACACGCACACACACACACACACACACACATATATATATGCGTGTATATCTTCCATTCACTACCATGCTATCTGCATCCTCCTGGCTTGAGGGCTCACAAAATATCGTAGATAAAACGTATTTGTAAATGTCAAAGTATTTTACATAAATGTTAATCACATGAATCCTGATACATCTCTTGTACTTTTCTTTCCCTCATTCAGTTAGATTCTCTTTTTCTCTCTCTATTTCTTATTATTGCGGTCCGTCATTTTTTCTGTTAGGTTTAATCTAAAACATTTCCGCGTTTCTATGATATAAAAAGACACTTTCGTTATCTGATGGCTATCCTCGTACAACGTATTAGTGCAGTAAAGTTATATAACAAATGCATTAGATTCACAGAATGAAATCGTAACTGTATTTTTGGCTAATGTTTAGCGTCCAATCATTAGTATAAACAGTATTTTAGTAATCTTGTCACACACATTCCGCTTAGATTAAGATGAATATATAATTTGATAGATAGAAATAAGGCAATATATTACAAGAACAATCAAAATGTTTCCTAATCACTACTGTTGAAACTGTTTCCAGACAGTTCAAAGGTGTGTGTGTGTGTGTGATACAGAGATAGCTATGTTAATAAATAAATACACAGACAGATATATATATATATATATATATATATATATATATTATATATATATATATGTTGATAGATAGATAGGTAGATAGATAGATAGATAGATAGATAGATAGATAGATAGATAGATAGATAGATAGATAGATAGATAGATAGATAGATAGATAGATAGATAGGGAGAGAGACTGACAGGAAGATAGATACATAGATACGTATATCTTATACATAAGTACGTATATTTATTTTTAATAACAATCACAAAATACATTTTTCATAATGTGTTTCATTCTTTTATGTTTATTTGCTGGTGTTATTATTTATGTGAATTCTCTAAAAAGAAATGTCAATTGAATTTTCTTTCAATGTAAATTTTTTTCAGTGTCTTCATACAAATGTATAGAATACTATCAATAAAAACGAATTGAAGGTGACGGGATGGCAGTAAAACTGCTCGACAAAGGACTAAATATCTATGAATTATTAGATTCGTATCACTATTAAAGGAACTTAAATATAGCTCCGACGCTCATTGATTTATGAAATATATGTCATTTGTATTTTATAGTAGGGGGTTTCAAACGGGGTCCATATAGCCGTGGGTTAGGTGGCGTCGATATAATATTTTGTTAAAACTTACGTGCGATAAATGAGTCATACTTCTTCCGTACACAAAATATTTCAACATCTTTTTAAATAATTCTTAATATTATTTAATATAAAAAAAATATCTATTAAACATCGAATTGAGGGTTGAATAGCAATCGAAGAGGGTCTATAAATGATAATAAAAAATGGTTAAGACACACTGTTCGAGAGTCAATAAAATACATAAATTTCACTTAGAACTCATTATGACAGATTAATTGATGAAAAATCTCAAAGAAGAAGAAACGTTATTGTTGATTAATGATAAAACAACTTTTGTGTTGTCTCGCTTCTTTGGTGCCGTTGTATTCATCGTCAGAACAGAATATAGAACTCATAAGTATCAAAATATCTGTGTCAGTAGTATTGCAATAGAGTATTAATAAACAGTAAGTGTAAACATGCATAGGTGTGTTGCATTCACGATTGCAAGGTCGTGGTTTCGATTCCCGGACCAAGTGATGCTTATTATCTGAGACCCGCTTCGGTCACGACACAGACCATGAGATTGCACCTAGAAAGTTACCCTCCCAGGCACAACTCCGGGCAAGGTTGTTTATGGAAGACCAGCAGTCGCCCATGCATACCAGCCTCCCCTGTCCACGACACCAGTGTTATCCAAGAGAAAGGCAAAGGATGATACAGCTTGGCACCAGATACGTCGCAACTCATTTCTACAGGTTCGGGCAGTTACATATATATATTTATCCAGAATCACGTCGGACGCGGAGGAGCAGAGAGAAAATAGCAATTCAATGAAGAAGAAGAAGAAGAAGAAGAAGAAGAAGAAGAAAAAGAAGAAGAAGAAGAAGAAGAAGAAGAAGAAGAAGAAGAAGAAGAAGAAGAAGAAGAAGAAGAAGAAGAAGTGAGATTAATAGCCCTGACTGAGAGGGAGTTAGAGAAAATAATAGCAATGTGAGAATGGAAGGGGTGATAGATGAATAAGGAAGGAAGAAGTTTTAAAAAAATCAGCGCTTCAACTCTGTGTGAGTATATGAGTGTATGTGTGTGCGAGTACAAGGGAAGTATGTGAATGTTTGTATGTGTGATTATCATGTACCTTATTTTGCACCTTATTTATATTTAAAGTAAAACAATTAGCTGTCATTATTGACGGAACGTGGTCAGCTAGTAATTTAAGAAATCATTTGACGCGCTTTGGAGAATTTAAGGATTGTGCATTAAATTCTAGCAGGAGAGAACTTCTGTGATTTATCTCAGGAAATTTGAACAAAAATGTCTTGGAAGAAATGCATTTTAGTGATTCTGCTAATCCACTATTCTGTATAATGAAGGCCAGTAATTTGGAAGGGAAGGAATAAGTCGATCAAAAGCAAAGTTTATTTTGGTAGCATTTGAACGTGTAAGGAGATGTAAGGAGATGCAAACATATCACAAGACATTTTCCCGACATCCTGCCACGCCATAAAATAACTATTAATTTAATTTACTCCCGTGGCAGGCAATTTTGAATAGCACTTGGCCGGTATTATGTTTTATCAACCCCCAAATGGATGAAAAGCAGATTTGACGCTTAATTATTGTCAGAAGCGTAAACGGAAGGGAATTCACAAAAGTCCTATAATGTAACGTAATGAATCCAATTAACAACGTATTGCAAGCAAGAAGCTATAAAGATAATAGAACACTAATTTGCGCATATTTACGATCCCAATTTGAAAATCTTGAAGTACGTAACATCCACTGATATCTGATATGTCTCGGAAAACAGCAGCAGTCTCCGATCTTTATCGAGTTTCACAATAGCTAATATAAATAAGTTTGCCAAATAGTTAGCTATTTAACCAAATTATTAATCGATTGTTTGATTAATCAGTTGGTTAAACCATCGGGCAATTATCAAAATTCTTTCGTCGCAGTTCGATCGTTGCCATTCGTGGCCTATACAATGGCGTAGCCTCTCCACTCCAGAAGAATTTCGTGTCACATAATTTTAATATATTTTCAAAGAATTGCCTTACTAAATCGAATTTTGAATGTCATTACTTGCTCCTTAAATATCACTTCGTTCACAGTTTTTGAAACCAAGCAATACGGAATGTGTTTTAAGTTGAAATTAATGCATATATTGCAAAACGTATATCAATAGAAGCGAAAAGCAGAAACCTATGACTGACCTTGAACAACGACGTTCAAAAATACGCTTTTCTCTGGCTTAGATGCATCGCAGTACACAACCCAAAGATTTCAGACATACAAACATATACACCCACCCATACAAACACATATGCATACAGATATGTATAATATATAACATATTATTAATCTCTACCGTGTCATTGAGTACATTGTTCCAACAGTTATTATTAAATGGATATCTGAAAGGGGTGAGCTGGCAGAAATGTTAGCACACCGAGCGAAATGCTTAGCGGTATTTCATCAGTCTTAATGTTCTGAGTTCGTATTCAGCCGGGGTCGACTTTGCCTTTCACCCTTTCAGAATTGATAAATTAAGTACCAGTTGCGTACTGGAGTCGATCTAACTAACTGGCCCCTTCCCCAGCATTTATGTATTTATGCATTTATATTTATGTATTTATATATAAATATTTCTTCTTACATAATGTTTATTACCTTAATATTACCCAGATCCCCTTAAGCATGCTTAATGGCATATTTACTTCCGGTTTATTTAATGGAACGCGGTAGGTCTGAAATTTTATAAAATTCTTTGATATCTAATAGTTTATCATTATTGTTTTTTTTTTTACCCTAAAGGCTTGGAATAAATTTTCTTAAGGGATGAACGGATATAGTTTGTATTTTTGATACTTTTTCTTTCCATATTATTCTAGACTTGCTATTTATTTATTTGTTTAAATAAATTTTATTGCATTATGATTATAAACATAAACAATAAGTTTTATTATATTTTATTATATTTTGAAATTATTTATTCCTTTCTGATAACATTGGTTAATACATAATTTGCCACTGTTTGTTTCTATTTGACTTAAATTTTATAACTTTAAGTTTTTGTATTATAGATAAGTTTCATATTATATGACATTTTTTATTTATATATACATACATTTTTTTACTTCCTTTTTTTCCTTCCTTTCTTCTCCTTCTCAATACACTTTGATGTTATATTCATCACTCCCTTTCTTTAAGACATAAAATATAGACTACCTTCTCCCCGTGTTGGATTGTGGCATCAGTATAATATATTTATAAATAAATGCGTTTTTTCTGCTTCCTTTTTTCTTTTTTCTTTTTTCTTTTTATCCTCAATACCCTAAGATATTATATTAATCTCTTCTTTTCTTTATTTAAGACGTATAATATATTACCTTCTCCCCTTATGTCAAAATTCAAGCCTTCTGCAACTGGTTCTTTTTGTATATACGATATCAGTTAACGATTTTATACCCGTTACCTCAACCTGTATTTCTAATCGGTAGATCTTTACTACCTCTAAAGAGATTCAGTTTATAATGATTTGATTTTATAAATTAATCATCGAAAGATGGCCGATTCGAAACAGCTGTCAGAGATGTTGTCATATTTATAATTAATAAATACTTCTATTAATTACCTCTCTATTTCCCCCTTATTCTTTATATATATATACATATATATATATATTCTTTTAGATATATGTTTGGTTAGACAGATAGACAGGTAGATAAATAGACAGACAAATAGATAGACAGAGATAGATAGATTGGCAGATAGAGTGAAAATACCAATTATTATGCAATCATACATATTTACGTATTCATTCATATGCACATATATCTAATTCTATTCATTAAGATAACATAAAATGTTGTAATTTATATTTACCAAAATTGACAGTAAACTAAAATTGATAGTATAACAAAATAGAGAATAAGATTTTCGTTCAATTTCATTTTCTGACAAATTGAATATATCTTTAAGAATAGCAATATAATAGATTAAAGCAATTCACAAACAGTCTGTATTAATAAAATCATTCGTTACAACGCTTGTTCACGACTTTAGTCTGGATCATGGCGTTTAGCTATAAATCTGAAGTTCTCCATTGATTTGAGAATTATTTTAATCGTTTTATACATTTTTGCTACCTTGAAAGTAATACCATCAGCAGGAGGATCGTCATCATAACCACCATCACCATCATTGCCATCATCAATTTTACCCCAACAACCACATGCACAAAGGTGAAATACACATCAGAGATGTTTTTCCCCACTTAGAACCTGTAGGAGATACTCAGGTTTTGCACATATTGTGCCTAAACCACTTGTTGCCTCTCTCTAACCCCCACTATTTTCACAGTTTCCAGTGTAGTACTTTCACTACCTCATTGTATCGCCACAACTTGTAGTGGTTTTGGGCATGTCTAGGGTATTTGTTCCTAATATAAGCAATGGTATTCTCCACTCTATTACACTCTATTTCGTCTACTGTAGTACACAGTGGAGACAGTTGCTCATTGTTTTTAAAGTTTTCTGCTGGAAAAGATGTTTTGTTACTCTTGCCAGACAATTGTTGCTGTCCCGATTTCATGTAGTCCTTGATGGTGTTTAGTCATAGGTCAAAGCTGATTTCATACAAGTATCATGACATCAGTTCTAGATTTGACCGCCTGCTTTCATTAATATTTCCTTTATTTTAATAACCTGTTAAATCGTTGACAATCCAGATT
Source organism: Octopus sinensis (assembly GCF_006345805.1). Classification (NCBI taxonomy): domain Eukaryota; kingdom Metazoa; phylum Mollusca; class Cephalopoda; order Octopoda; family Octopodidae; genus Octopus; species Octopus sinensis. Next base: position 67,232,621 of record NC_043003.1, on the reverse strand, counting down.
TACATTATTTTGAAGGCAAGAACAAAAAGTAAAAGTAAATAGACAAGAATGGAGAATCTTATCAAGCATTACATTAGGCAAAGTCTTAAAAAAGAAAGATATTGCTCTTGACGTTTCGGAGATTAGTTATTCATCAGAAGAAAGAGGAAGCATAGACGTGTCAAAAAGAGGAAAATCGGTAACGAAAACTTGCGCCGAGGAATTAGGATCTAGATAGAAATGAGTTTCTAAAAAAAGAGTTGCGTTCAAAGGGAATAGGGGACGAAAGCTAATGTACCTGTATAGGAATGTATCTGTTTTAGGACATAATCATACAGATATGCGGTGTGTGTTTTCGGAGGGGATTGTATATATATATGGGAATTGTAGTGTGCGACTGTGGAGGTTTAGCTTTGTGGGAGTGTGAAGTGTCGTTGCTTGGATATGATACAACAATGTCCATGCGGGAAAGCTAGACGAGAGGAAGATGGGAGCTGCGCCACTATGAAGCAAAAATAAAGACAAGAGGAATGTGGAGGCTGTGAAAATTGTGAACAAAAAATTGAAAACAATATTCATAGTAGTAGTAAGTAGTTTTTTTTTATGTGCAAATCTGTTCAGAATCTGTTAGTTGAGAGGTATGCAATACATTAAGAAAGTTTTAGTGTGAGATCAAGAAAAGGACAGAAGGTATATGTGTTCGCGTAAGTATATATGTGTGTGTATTTGTTTGTGCGTCTGTGTGTGTGTGTGTTGCAACTAGTTAACATGGAGTAATTCTGTATGTACGAATCTCTTTTGTTCCGAAATTTTATATATAATGTATGTTATATATGTCATATGTACATAGTGTCTCCTAGAGCTACTAATTAATCGATACATCTGTAAATCCTTAGTTGTTGTTTTTTCCGCATATTCATTAGCCTCCATTTTTATATCGTTTGCCCATAACTATTAATTCGTAAACTATTTCTGGTTATGCTTACGATTCCCAGTTTCTTGTTATCAGTGTTAGCAAGTCTCTGAACTTAGCGAATATTGTATTTCAATGCCTTGAAACGTTTATAGAAGGTAGGGCGGATGTTATTCATATGCATGTTTGAGTGCGTAAGGCGTAGATGTGGGAGCATGCGTGAGTGCGATTGTATTTAGTATGTGCGAGTCTCTTTGAGTGTGTGTGTATGTGTGTGTCATATTAAAATTGCTATGTCATTAAAGAGAGATTTTGTTTCGTGGTTCTCTTTCATAATAATATCTAGAGGATTAAGTTTAATCCCCAAATCATGCACAATTCCTCATCCTCTATATCTCTCGAATCTGTTGTTAGAATATACTCCCCGTTTGTGGTTATTACATAATGCTTGAAAATTTGAAGAATACGAACGCCTTTATTCCATTACACGCACACACATCATGTATATGTGTGTGTTTGTGTGTGTATGTGTATGTGTATATATATACATATATATATAAACATATATACATACATATATACAAATATGCATATATATATATATTAATATATATATATATACATATATACATATATGCATAGATATATATACGTATTCATACATAGATATAGATATACATATGTATATATACATATACGAATACATGCATATATATATACATATATATATACATACATGCATATATATATATACATGCTTACAGACAAATATATTATGTATATTATATTTATATATATATATTATATATAGACAAGAAGAGAAAGAGGAAGTGAAAGAAAGGAAAGAAAAAATGGTGTATATATACATAGATAGATAGTTACATATATGCTTACACACAAACACACATGCACACGCACATATATTCATAACCATTGAGTGTATGGCGGTGTGCATGCGAATTTGTGAATGCGCTTATCCTTCGCAATATGCTGTCGGAAAGAAAGCTATTGATTGTGTAATCAGAAACGTCACACGTTGTACATTTACGTTTTTTCTTATCTACTTCATTAGAGTCTGTCGATGGATATCTCGTGCAGAGGCACATTTGTATATTTAATTGCCTTTACATTTTTTGTTTACTTCTTTCCTTCGTGTTAATTTCTATTATTTTGTTGGACTATGATTGTGCTTCGTATGTGTTGCGTTCGTTCTTTATTGTATATTAATACCGAACCGATAATTGTGCAGATTTTGTTCTGTGTGTGCTGTAATATATAGTTAGGTAATAAAATATGAGTTTTGTGAGCTTCTGGTTAAGAGAGTGATGTGCTAGACAGTCGGATGTCGGTTATCTAAAAATATGTTGTTTTATTTCTGAATAGATGACTGAATAGTGTCTATGCTTTATATCTTTGTTCTATAATTAGGTAGAAATTGAATATGTGAGGGCTACGAGATATTACTGTTGTTTGAGCCATTGAATGAAATTTATCCTCTATAGGTTGTTGACTTGGCATTTATACTTTTGGGCTGCGTTTGGAGATCTAAAGTTTGTTATGTTTTTGTTTTATAGCTATTGGGCTCATGATGTGTGTGGGCCGGCATATCATAGAATAAATCCAACGTTTCCTCTGTGTGTCAGAAAACGCGACTAAAAGGAGTTGGGGCAACGACTGCCCTAACAGACTCGAAGGTTGGAGGATTGTCAGCTGGGTACTGCAAAGGTATCAACCGTTATGAGTAGGGAATTATCAACAAACGGCGGATGCAGCGACGCGCTGCAACGCTGCAACAATGCATGACTCCCATACCTGATCATACCTGTTCCTGTTTGAATTGTTTAGTGGCACACTATTATCCGCACCTTTTCCACATATTATACCTTACGTTGTGTTTATTTCTATTTCTATAACCTCGTATTTTGATAGCTTCTCGAATACTTTCGTGATAATAATATTTGGAAAGCTCCTTTTAATTTTATTGTCATATTACTCAGATATATCCCATATCAATTCTTGCCCGATCGTTGTAATGCACTGTGCATTAAATGTATATAAACAACTTAATTTAAGTTACCTGTCGAAGATTTGTCACTTGACGCCATATACATTAGATATAGTATTTACTTTTCAAGGGAGTGGGAAGCCCTAATCTCGAGTGAACATATTGAAACGATCAACCATTCTATGTTTAATCTTTTCTCTAAACTCTTTCCATACTCTATACGTAACGTCAGACTCTTCCTTATATTTTGATTTTGGGTTTTTTACTATGAGTCTAAATTCACTTCTTTTTCTCCTATATTACAGATATTTTGTTGTCATTGTTAGCTTTCGCGTATTGGCTTCCACTCTGCTATATCTTTATATTCTCCCTATGTTTTGGAATGCTGTATTCTTTTAGTTTTTCTTTCCTTTCTAAAGTTGTAGCCATATTGGAAGTATTTTCTTCACTGTAATGAACTTCCACTTTGTGCTTTATTGTTTTTTCTATGAAAACGCATATCTTGATGCTCCATTCTTACACTTATAAAGTTTCCCTTTGCATTGTTCTAGGTTGATTTTTGATTCCCTTGTTTTTACATTGTAATACTTTCCCTAAACTTTCTTCCATTCGAGCAAGTAAATATATCCGTTCAAATGTTTCTAGTTTTTTTTTTTTTTTGGTTCTTTAAGATTTCACTTTAACATTCAATTTATACCAAAGCTCTAGTATATAGCTGTAGTTTATAAGAGTTATTTGTGTCTATTCCATCAATTCCTTCTTTTTATAGATACATTTGTAGTGTTTGGTCAATATATGTCTGAAAATTGTATCTTTAATGCTTCTGTTTCAATATGTGCGGTTAGCAAACATATTTCTTCTAATTCTTTATGGGTTTCATCCTGTATTGAACATACGATTTTAGATATCTATACACTTATCTTCGTAATATGTTTATTGCAGTTTTATTTCGTTATAAATCTCTGCTGAACAGTTGAGGCTGTTTCGATTGCAGAAGTCATTGGAATGTTTCCAGTCTCAAACACTATATTGATATTATAAAACACTGTAGCTCATATAGCTATCGTATTATATAATTTTGGAGGAGACTTAAATGTATCTGAAAAGAAAATAGTATTTTATATCATTCATAAGTATGGCAAGAATCAAAACTTCCTCTAGATGTTTAGCCTTGAAGGAAGATATCCACATATCTCTTCGCGCATGATGCCGTCATTATTTTGACAATTTATTGAAAATTATAGCATTACTAGCAGTATCGCCCGGCGTTGCTCAGGTTTGTAAGGGAAATAACTATAAAGCATTTTTAGAGAGTTATAGCCAAAAAATAGCAAAAAAATGGAAAAAAAATTATGGTAAATTTTTTTGAGAGTTAAAAAAGGTGGAGTTGCGTCCCCTAGACGGTCTGTGGTTTGGGTTTCTGATTCTCGACCCCATGTCGAATTTATCGATTTTTTTCAGAACTGGGGGAACTTTTCAAAATTTTCGCTACGTTAGTTTTGAATTATGACATTGGGCTATGTGTGTGTCAAGTTTCATCATAATCGGTTGAAAGCCGTGGTCAGAGTGAGGGTACGAGAAAACAGACACACAGAAAACGCACAGACAAACTGCCGTTTATATATAGAGAGATGTAGGAATATTCCATCTTTCCCTTGGTATGATTTTATTCCAGGGTGACTGAGTTGATACATTTCTCGATCTTAGCAAGGGCATGTAACTTCCCTTGATCCTATAGTTCACGTTCTCTTCCTATGGATGTTACATTCCTGCCTGTTCCTTTCTGGCAGTTTCGTATGAAGGTATTGGTTTTATGTACGTGAAAGCCTACCTGCAGTTTTGGCTTTACCTCAGAGATGTTGGTGTTGATGGAAAAACAATTGATTTATTTTATATTTGTCTATTACGACAATTTATGATGTGTATATCTTGAAATAAATTGGAATTCAAATATATGATAACTAGTACTACAGAAGTACCAAACGAAACATGTGGAATATTGATTCTGATTTACAATTGCATTTCTACAAATGTTCTTGGATAAAAAATTTGACATTAAATCTTTTAGTCATTTATGTGCTTTAATTTCTTATCCTGGATGAAGTTTGGGATATTTGTATATGAAAGAAATTGCATGTTACCTTACAGAGAAAAAGATTAACAAAAACAAGTAAAGGTTGAATACACGTCCAGCAAACAGTCCACCTGGGAAAGAACCGGGATGCTATCCAAGCGCAAAGCAAGACAGCAGATGCACTGTGCAGTATGGATAAAAATACACTCATACACACAAACACGCAAGCACAGATACATGTGAATATATAAACGTGCATATGCATGTATATGTGTGTGTATATGTGTATATATATATAATATATATGTGTATATATATATATATATATATATATATATATTCATATATTATATATATACATAAGCATATATATATATTATATATATATATATATATATATATATATATATATATATATATATGTGTGTGTGTGTGTGTGTGTGTGTGTGTATGTATGTATGAATGTATGTATGTATATATATACTTTCTTTTCTCTCTGCTTATTTCTGCTTTCCTTTCTGTTGAAGAGTCTAGGCTCGAAACGTACAAGACTTTCTTACTTTCCGAGCGTTATACTAATACATATATGTTTGTTGATTACACACCCGTTTTGTCTTCCATTTTGTTTAGCTTTTTTTTATAAATTCCAACTATATATATACATACATATATAGATACATATATATGTGTATATATATATATATATATATATATATATATATATATATATATGTGTGTGTGTGGTGTGTGTGTATGTGTATATATATATATATATATATGTGTGTGTCTGTGTGTGTATATAAGAAACTAAAGAAGGAAAATGGACACACCTTACATAGTTTTAATATATCTTCAAAATATACTTTACATTATGGTTGTCGACTGGTTTCGCTAATCATAAACTGAAAATTATTTTACTTACGTATTTTCTTAAGAATAATTTTTTTCTCCATGTTGTGTGTGGAATTTATATATAATTTATTCATTAACTCCACACACAACATGACTGTGACCGCGTGTGTACCGTTGGCGATTTGTTTTCCTCCGTCTTCCCTTCTCTGGACCTTTCCGTTTCCTATGTTTCTGACAAAGAGTTCCGCTCGAAACATTCCTTCCTGAGCGTC
>NC_043003.1:67216526-67224026 GCF_006345805.1 Octopus sinensis | reverse complement strand
ATTGAAAAGGTCATTGAAGATATCGAGTTTTATTTCTGGCAAAGTGGGACTGCATCTCACTGCCATAGGTTTGTTAATTAAGGACCATCTTAATGAGATATTGTCAAACAGCTATATTGGAAAATGATGATCAATACCGTCCGCGTTCACCAGGTCTCACACTATTACGTTGTTTTTATGAACTTACAGAAAGTTCACTGTGCAAAAATGGCAACGGTCGTAGAATTGAGATTAGCCATTTAAAAACCGAACAAAATATTTATTGATATTTGCCGGTTATTACTTCGCTTTATTGACAATGCCTAAAGTAGAAAGGTCTGAAAACAAGGTGGTCATATGTACATTCTGTTAGGGGATTCGGCAATCTTTCGTTTTATGAGACAAAACGATAGATCGCTTGGAATACGCAAACGAAAAGTTGCCTCGAAGGTGCAAACGTGAGATCGCCTCGAAGGCGCAAACGAAAGATCGCTTCGAAGGCGCGAACGAGAGGTTGACACGAAGGTGCAAACGGAAGATCGCCTCGAAGGCACAAACGAGAGATCGCTTTCAAAGATCGCCGAAAAAGCAAGATTCTAATGAATTTTGAAAAAAGCGATGCAATTTAATAAACAATAACTTTATAATAATTCACTGCTTATATGCACTTTGGGGGACAAACTGCACACACACATAAACACCCCCCACATACACAAGCACACGCAAGCGCGCGTGTACACACTCACACGTTACTTTTAAGCGCATCGTTAAATATTTTCTATAGAATTCGGAGCCACCACCGCAAGTTGCGACATTTCATTAACGAATATGTTTATATAAAATATGCAATCGAGATAGAAAATAATAATAAGTGTATATTCATATTTCAAGAGTTATTGCTCTTTCATCAGCACTATATGTAAAATCTCACATATCCACGAATACATTACTCAGATATTCCCTAGTTTGGAGGATGTAACACGGATGGATAGATCAATTTACATATTAAATACATGCCATGCAGCAATTGCTACGTGTATATTAATAGCTGAGCAGTACACAATATTTCGTTTTACTAGCATAGTATTATACCAGCTTCATTAAGGTTTGTATTGGCAGTGCAATATTCTTGCTTTTATGTTTATCTTATACATCATTCTTCATTAGGGCCACCCATAAGGACAAGATTGAAAGTTGAATATCGAAAAAGAGAACTCGGATTAAAATCGACCACCGCAGTCTTAAAGCGTCATACATAGAAAAATACAAATGGCAGGGGATATGAAGATTTAGAACATGAAAATGTAGAGCTATAAAATGTGAATGTGACATGGTTTTCGCAAAAGATGGCGGTGGGGGTATTTGCTATAGATGGAGTATCCGATGACAGCGTGTCTAACGGCAATGTATCAGTTAGTTATGGCGGTGTTGATGATGGATTGAACGTGTATGTGCCGGCTCAGTGGGTGAGGGAAAATATTAATTAATGACGATGATACGCACACATACAGAAATGGTGTAATCAAGGAAAATCTTTACGTAATTATAAAATTAAGAGTAAAATATTGTGGGCGTCCACAATCTATCTATCTGTGTATATATATATATATATATATATATGCGTGTGTGTGTGTGTGTGTATATATATATGTATATATATATATATATATATATATATATATATATATATACGCATGTGTGTATGTGTATATATGTGTGTATGTATGTGTGTATGTTTATATATGTTTATATATATATTTATATATGTATATATATATAAATATATATATATATATAAATATAGAGATTATGAATACGTACATAGATATGTGTATCTATCTATGTAGATATCTACCTACTTGTCTAGCTACTCACATATACACAAACACATACACATAAGTGTGTGTGTGTGTAGTGTAAAGTACCGGTTGCGAATAAGTGGACCTTTATGAATAAGAACTGATTAAATGCAGTATATACATAATGTTATAATGCCGTGAGTAGCTGAAAATTAATTACATAGAATATATTAAATATAAATTTCATTGAAAAGCTCAATGGAAGTAATGTCACAGAAATCGCATACGTATACGTACCCATCACGAAAGCAGTGGAAGCTTTTTCAGAAACACGCTCAAAGATTAATTTACATACAAGAAACTTTAATATCGCGTGGTTATTAGGTCCTTTTAGACTTTCAGTAAACCCTCATTAGATGTCACAGCGTTTTTAAGATTTTTTGGTAATGTTGCAGGATTCCAAGGAAGACTTCTTTCATCGTCCGTTTATATTTTCTTTGTTCTACTGCGCCACCCTAATCCTTTACCATTCGGATATTCTTGAACATGTGAATTTAATCCGTTTACATGATATTTCACGATCACCTGCATGTTTTAATATCGGCAGCAAACTGAAATCTCTTAAGGACTTATTTCTTTTTACAACTGAAATCGTTTATAGTAAACGCAAATATTTTCATATTTTCTATGCTATATATATATATATACAACATTTCTAATTATAATACAACCGTGCTCGACCTCATTGTTAGATTTTCATATATAAAGATATTTTGAAACCTTATCGCTTTGAAGTAACATCACATATTGTAGCACAACCACATGCTGTAAATATTTCTTTAATAATTTCTTATTTAATCGCTGGTGTCTTTAATTAGCTGTTTGCCCTGGAGGCAAAATATTTAGAAAGACTGTTGAGATTTATAACGTTCGTGATATTCAGTTTATTGTTTGCAGAGTGTGTGATGGAGAATATTTTTCCATCGGAAAATTAAATATTCAGAGAATAAATAACGAAAATATAGCTCTTTCTTTAGGGTATTTGACAAATTAATAACAATAATCCACGATCAAAACGTGATTTCAGCCAGCACATTTATTTGAAATGATAGAAACAGCAGCTGAATTTAGGCACAGGGGAAGCTTTCTGGTAAGAAGCTTGCTTCCTAACCACCTAGTTCGGCGTTCAGTCCCACTGCGTGGCACCATGGGTGAATGTTGCTTACTTTAGCCACGACCTGACCAAACCCTCGTGAGTGGATCTGGTAGACAAAAACAGAAGTCCATCGTATATATGTATATGTGTGTGTGTGTGTACCTGTGTGTGAGGGTGTGCACCTTTGTGTCTGTGTTTCCTCCTCCCACACCCCACTTGATAACTGGTGCTGGTGTGTCCACGTCCGCGTAAGTTAGTGGTTCGGCAAAACTGACCGATAAAATATGTATCAGGCTTTAAGAAAAAGGACTGAGGTCTACACATTAGACTAACATTTTCATATTCATGGCTGGAATATAATGACTGAAACAAATAGAGGACAAAAAACAAAAAAGGCAAAAGATAATTCACAGGTATTACTGTCTTCATTTTAGTTAATTTATCTTAATGTTTCCATAGACACTCTTAAAAGAAACCGACAATCGAAGCTAGGAGGTAGCTCTGTCTAAGACTGCTTTATCAAGATTACGCAACAATTTGGATGTTGCAAAGTCGAATGTACATATAGTCACATTGTTTGTTGTAATAAGCAAAACTATCAAGATCCATTTCTAGTAAGAATATATAAATGACGGTTTAGTTTCACCTTCGAATGGAAATAAATGTTTTCATGTTAGATAAATGGCATTCTGGAAAGCCATTTCTTACGTCCCTAGCGAAATTTTATAGATTACGTCGCAAAATATGTTCGGTTTATAAATAGAATATTCTGATAATAATGACGCCAAATACTTCAAACAAATTTAGTACTACACAATCTCTTCAGGATCCATATCAGAAAATGTCGAAGAGAAGTGGGCATGGCCACCTCTTTGATGAGAACACCTACAACGAAGACAAATATGACGATATATACATGGGTTGTGTATACACAACATACACACACACATACACACACACACACACACACACATACACACACACACACAACACACACACACACACACACACATATATATATATATATATATAATATATATATATATTATATATATATATATATATATATACTATTATTATTAGTAGTAGTAGTATAGTCTAGTATAGTCTATTTTCAGTTAAGAGTTTCTTAGGTTTCGAACTCCGTATCTGTAGACAATGAATTAATGTCTGTTGTTATTTTGGATCTCTCATCAGCCCCAAATAAGACGGTGGTCATCATATTTGTGGTTCATGAGGGATTCACACGAAACGTAGCCTTTAAATAACTGTCTTCCAATATGGATTTCGAAATCCACGGTGACTACATTAATAAAAGCATGCAGATCTCCTGACTATACAGAGTCAGCTCTCATCAGTTCGGTAGTACCTCTGTGTGTGTGTGTGTGTGTGTGTGTGTGGTGTGTGTGTGTGTGCGTGCGTGAAGGCGCGTGACTTAGTGGTTGGAGCATTCCACTCACGATCGTAAGGTCGTGAAAGCAATTCCCAGCAACGCGTTCTTTCCTTGAGCAAGACAATTTATTTCACGTTGCTCCAATCCACTCAGTAAAAATGCGTAATAAGTGCATCTCGGAAAGCCAGCCTTGTCACACTCTGCGTGACGCTGAATTTTCCTGAGAACTACGTTAAGGGTACACGTTTCTGTAGAGTGCTCTGCCACTTGCACGTTAATTTCACAAGCAAGCTATTCCGTTGATCATATCAGTTGGGACCCTCGTCGTCGTAACCGACGGAGTGCTCCTATATATATATAAATACACACACACACACACACACACACAAGGTGGCACCAAAAAGGTCCCGGGCTAGTTATATTTACTAACTTATCCTTATCTACCTTAGTTTTAATAGCATCTTTGAAATAGTTACTTTGCGCGGCAATATACCGGTCCCAGCTTTCGGTCCACTTTCGGAATCTCGCTTGGAAATCATTTTGCGTAAGCGAGTCGAAGACCTTCTGTGATTCGTTCTGGTATTTAAATGGCACATTTGAGCTGCTGCCTTTTCATTTTGGGGAAGCGATGGAAGTTCGTAGGTACTAAATCGGGCAAATAGAGCGTGTGTGGAAGCGATACCATGCTGCTTTGATCGAGAAATGCCACGAGTGAGGCAAGCTGGGTGACACGTTGCATTTTCATCGGGAAGAATCCAATTATTCGCGTCCCACAAACTTTCAATTTGGCACATTAAATCAAAATTCACAATATATATTATATATTATATATATATACAGAGAGAGAGAGAGAGAGAGAATTTAGAGACAAACCGCTATTTGATTATTCTATCAATGGTGAAAAGAAATTATCTATAATAACCACATAGAAATGAATTAAATATCTTATAATTATTATTCTAAAATCTCAAAACAAATCAAATATTAAATTGACTACGCGTTTCCGACGGGCTACTTTCTGTTTCCGTCTACCAAATCCACTCACAAAGCTGTGGTCGCTTTCGCATAATGTCCTCCTTCAAACACGTCAAAGCTTCGCTGAAGAAATCCCGATCGGTAGTCTGGTCGTAAAGTACGAATTTTGGAAGCACCATACCACATTTCAGGGGTGACGCTCGTGGCAGGTTTTCCAGATCGCCCATTGTCTTCTACGGACGCCCGCCCACTTTTGAATCACCCACTCCACTTAAAATATTGCGTACGACCCATTGTCTCATCGACGTAATCTTGCCAAAGCATGCTCAATGTCTCTGTGGCAGACACCGCAAGTTCAACATAAAGTTTTACATTGGCTCATTGCTTCTGTCGATTACAAAATCGCAGATAACAGCAAACACGTGATCACGAAAGCACAAATTTCATTTCGCAACTTTCCAAGTAAATGCATCGATGTCAATCGGCACAACGCCTCATGAACGTTACTGCTAGCTCTCATTGCCCTCACAACCGTATGCTGCCATCTGTTTGCACCCTAGCCATGCAGGCTCACCACCGTAAAGGACTTTAGTAGAAGAAATCGACCCCAGGACTTCTTCTTTGTATCACTAGTACTTCTATCAATCTCTGTTGCTGAATCATTAAGTTTCGGGGATATAAACACACGATCATCGGTTGTCAAGACATGGCGTGGGGACAATCACAGACATACACATATAAGTACCAGCATACACACACACATAAACACACGCACACACACACACACACACACACTCACACACACACACACACACACACACACACACACACATATATATATATACACGACGAGCTTCAAGTCCAATCAAAGGCTTTGGTCGGTCCGAAGCTATAGTAGAAGACACTTGACCAAAGTGCCACGACGCATTAGGACTGAGCCTGGGGGGCGTGTGGTTCCATAGCAAAATTCTTACCACACAGCCACTCCTGCGCTTTACACACACACACACACACACACATATATAAATAGTTATTATTATCATTATCATTATTATTATTATTATTATTATTATTATTATTATTATTATTATTATTATTATTATTATTATTATTATCATTATCAATTCAATGGCGTTCTGCTAATTATAAATCAAGTATTTGTTCTAGTCCTTTATTGTTAACGAATCGACCCTTAAATACGTTTATTCTGATAATGAAAAAGCACATATCTGTCACGTATATTTATTTCATTTTTAATTAATGTCCTTTTCCGTGACCTATTTTGTGGTGCTTCATATTTGCATTTTCCGAGTAGATATTTCGCTGGACATGCGTATGTATTATGCCGACATCGTGTGGACATGTGTGTAGGTGTAACTCTGTGCTTCTATCATATTTTCTCTGTATATTGAGACAGGGGTGTATGTGTATCTGTGTGTTGGCTTCGTTGTTATCAGTTATGTTAGCTATTTTATTTTCGGTGATTTCTTGTTGGAGAAGCACAAACGCATAGTCACATGTATTCATACAAAAAAAAAAACCCAGCAAGTACGCAGTCTTATGATAGCAATCACAAGCAATGTTGATTGGAGGAAGACAACACGTTTAGAAATATATGAACAGCAAATAAACAATATACTACTCTCTGCAGAATGGAAAGCAATTGAAGGATTTCTGATAAAAAATAATATCGATAATCAAAACAAAAGGGTAATTATGAATTAACATTAAGGATAGATAAGCGATGTATAATCAATGCTTCTGTTGTTGATATCAGAATCCCTAGCGCCACCACAACCACCACAACCACCACCACCGATGTATAGTGAAATATTGCTTAACACAGGCCTTTGCATCATATATTCCATGACAACTGTTACAAAATGAAACGAAAGACGCTTATGTGACTTTAGACATGTATGCACAAGCGCATATGTTTAGACAACAAATAGAAATATATATATATATACATATAGGCATAGGAGTGGCTTTGTGGTAAGGAGCTTGCTTACCATCCACATAGTTCCGGGTTCAGTCCCACTGCGTGGCACCTTAATCTAGTGTCTTCTGCTATAGCCGCGGACCGACCAAAGCCTTGTGAGTGGATTTGGTAGACGGAAACAGAAAGAAGCTCGTCGTATATATGTATGAAGGCGGTGAGCTGGCAGAAACGTTAGCGCGCTGGGATAAATGCTTAG
>NC_043003.1:67206526-67214026 GCF_006345805.1 Octopus sinensis | reverse complement strand
TGAAATTGCCAGTGGACCGGTGTACCTTGTAGGTTTGATATTCAGTTTTGGATGCTGGTAGCACAGGGTCTGGAATTGTTCAGCATTAAACTGCATATTATTATCCTCAGCCCATCTGTAAATTGAGTCCAACTCCTGCTGCAGGTGTGCAATATCGCTGGGGTTCCTTATTTTCTGCGAGACTTTCGTAACATCTGCATAGCTTGCCAGAGTGGCTATCCTGGCATTTGAGGGCATATCTGATAGGGCCACTATAAAAAGTAGTGGTCCCAAGACAGTGCCCTGTGGAACACCGCTCACTATTTGTGTGTTCATAGAGGTGGTTCCATTAGCCACTACTGCCTGACCACTATCTTTCAGGAAGTCATGTAACCACACTCCAAGTTTTCCAGCTATGCCAAGGTCACGCAGTTTGTTGCATATCATACTATAATCCACCTTGTCAAAAGCTTTTGCAATATCAAGGTATATTACATCCATATATATATGAGTGAGTGAAGGGGTGTGTCGTGATGATTGACGTATTTGTACGTAGTTTGTTTCTGAGAGCTATTCTACTGGACCTCTGTCTAATCATTAAAACATTGATTTAATTAAGAACATAGAAAGAAATTATACATCAATCCCTATTTCTGTAAGCAGTTGTATCTGTAAAAAATTTATTTGCAGAGAGCAGAAATTGAAAGAAGATATTTTAAATGGACGTGCGTGTGCGCGTGTGTGCGTGCGTGTGCGCGTGTGTGCGTGCGTGCGTCTGTGCTTGCGCCTGTGTATGTGTGAGAGAAAGAAGGTGATAAAGAGAGACAGAGTGAGTGAACGTGTGTGTCGTGATGATTGACGTCTTTTAAGGCAAACCCCACAAGGAGGTGAAAGTAGAGAGACAGCATAGCGAGAAAGTTTTGGCTGATTGTCATCCTGTACTCCCTTTGTTGCTAGCAAAATGCTACATGCATGCTGTCGGAGCAACTAGTTGTTTTAATGGCGGAACAAACAGGGGAATTCCATTAGAAAAGTTTTAATAGATTTTCTCTGTAAGTATGGGGACTATAAAAAATATACTAACCGCATTCCAATGCATACACCCGTATCCACATGTGTGTCATTTTTCACCCGAATCCACCCAGCCGTTTGGGTGTGAACCTCAAGACAAGAAAGAATACAACGATCGCCCATGTCCAATTTATATTATATATATAAATATATATATATATATATATATGTGTGTGTGTGTGTGTGTGTGTGTGTGTGTGTGTGTGTGTGTTGTGTGTGTGTATGTGCGTGTGTGTATATATAAATATATATATAGATATATCTATATGTATATATATGTATGTATATATATATATATGTATGTATTGGATCTCTTCCTGTCAGGTGTCCCAGATGAACCAACTTCACGGCAGGAGGGGCAGATGAGGGCAGCTGCATCGAACTCTCTCATGCACCAAATAGCAGTTGCTAGAAAGCCTCCATGAAGTGAAACCAAGTAGCAACACCAAATGGCGGTGCCCCAGCATGGCCACAGCTCATAAGCTGAAACTAGAATCAATCAATCAATCAATCAATCATAGATATATCTATATGTATATATATGTATGTATATATATATATATGTATGTATATATATATATGTATGTATATATATATGTATGTATATATATATATGTATATATGTATGTATAGAATGTTTGAAGTGGTGTGCTGATATTGTATATTGAGAAAAAGGAGGCAGTCAGAATTGTGGGCAATTCTTTATTAGCACTTTCGTTCGTTTATCGATCTCGTCAAGACAGAATGGAAATGGTCAAATCAGAACGTTTCGGTGTTCATTTATATGAATCGGTGCTGTTTTGCTTTGTTTACAAGACGAGAAACAATTTGCTGTGTGTGTTTTGGGTGGTAAAAGGAGAAAGAGAGAAAGAAAAGCAAAAAGGGGGCGAAATAAAATGATAGGCTACTCTGTAAGGTGCAGCCATTTAGAATTCATGACCATAATATGTCAATAGTGGGTTATATTTCACGGAGTTTCCTTCAGACGACTGTGGATTAATTGTTGTGTTCATTGGTATTCTGTTGCGTTAGGCCATATTTTTATATATTCCTGATCGTCTTCTCAATTCCAGTTAGGGCTGCATTACAGATTTCTTGTTCGTAGCCAATTCCAAAGAGACGTAAGTCTATTCATCTTGATGTTTGGATCTTTGGTAACATTATCATAATATTTGAGAAACGGCAAGATAGATTGCATACTTCGCAGCATTTCAGTGGCATGGTGTTAAAAATTCTGAGGCTTTTGGCTGTTTGACATCTAATTACTTGATGCTGGAATATCCCAATAGACATCCTACTACGGCAGTATCTGCCTAAGACATTACACTCTTTACTCTGTGTAACCTCACAAACTTTACCTTTGCCTTTTCCGTGATCTTGAAATTCTATTGTCTCTCACAAGTCTATAGAGAAGAGGCCATAAGTAAAGATATTCATTTTGACCAGCTTATACAGCATGCAGTCATCGATTGGCGTAGGCATACCTTATACGATGCTGGCATTCAGCCGTGATGCCTTGATTTCTTCACTTTTGTAAATTTGTTCTTCCACGTTTAAATGAAGGAGAGCAGCTAGAGTCTCTCACTTCCGCTATATGGCGCAGATATTCAATTTTCATGGATCATCTTTTTCTAACTCCCATTGTGTTTATCTTCTACACTGTTAACTTCCCTTTCCAACTGCTCCCCTCATATTTGCATATATTTCCATACATTCTCCGCATCGAATTTTTGATTGAGCGCTCACTTTTGCCAATCAACCAGCGCCTTTGTTATGCCTGGCAATTGCATTCATTAATTCACAATTGCATTTATATTAATACAGAAAGCTTAATTTAGTTGAATTTAGTGAATAAAATTTGAACTCACACTCACGCAATTTATCATCCCGCCTAAGTTCATTAAAATGAATGGAACAAAGATAGGGACAGGGCTTGGAGAAAGAAGTGGTGATTGGTCATATGAGAGAGGAGTGACATGAAGTGAAGCTAAAATGTTAGCGCAGCAGAAAACAAAGAAGAGATAGTAATAAAAACAATAAAAGCCCTGTGAGTAACAGAGAGAGAGAAAAAAGAGGAATGAATGAAATGTTGACTGTATAATGATAGAGCTACAGAGAATAAAAAGACATGCAGGAGTGACAAAAGAGAAAGTGAGAGAGGAGAGAGAGGGTGAGAGAGAGAGAGAGAAAAAGAAAGAGTAGAATCAGAAATATTCCAATGAGGAGCATCAATTTAAACATAAAATTTAAACAGGGGCCTTTAGCAGGATGGAAGCAGCGGTGGTCAAAGAGGTAGCTAAAGACAAAAGAAAAATGAGTAGGTTTATATGACCTTGATCACACAAAAGGTTTCTCAAACACACCTGATTTATACACGCACAGGTATAGTTCTGCATATATCGACATATAGTTTTAAAATGTATAGCGCACATGCGTATGTAATATATAGATGCTTGTATATATATATATATATATATATATATAATATACACAAATGTATCTGTATAAGTGAGTATGTTTGTGTGTAGTTGGTGTGTGTTTGTATGTTAGTGTGTTGTCTGCATTTCCTTGTCGTACGAAGGGTTTCAAAACTTATTCATGTGCAAATTCTTCGACAGTATCCATTCGAAATTGCATTATTTATCTTAACTCACTGAAGTTTCAATACCCTGTGATTATAAAGTTTTTATAGACACAACCCATTTTCCGAAAGATGAGAGGTTTTTTTTTGCGGTTTTGAAAACTCAACCGGAACCTTTTCCGAAGTAACCTCAAAGAAAGTTTCCTACACCAGTCATAAGTATGTAGTGAAATAGTTAAAAAAATATTATGTGCCTCACAATATTTACCCTTATTTTAAATTTAAAAAAACATTTACTGCAGACTAATGTACTAATAAATATTCAATGTGTAATCTGCAATCTACAAAAGGAGAAAGGTACAGTGCCAAAGTTTTGGAATAATTGACAATGTTAAAACCAACTTCCACTGACAGAACCATTCTAAAAGTGAAACATAGATGAAACCCAATTATTCCTTACAATAGAAACACTATCAAGCCGTGATTTGCATATGCCTGGAGCTGTTAGTTATTGACTGTGGATCTTCGTGTTTTTATATTGCTATTGTCAGATAATCACCTTTCGGCAGATTTCGTGAACATAAAACTCAACTATTCTATTGTAGCCAACGGAAAAGGAAAACAGCATTATTATTGACAAAATTGGGAAATACAAAGAACCAAACGAAAAGTCAATGGCTTTGTTGGACTCCTTTAAAAGCACACTGTCACGCTGAGTGTCAATATAATACTTTGCATAAACGCCAAAGTTCTCTAGCGAAACCATATGGAAGTATTTTGGTTGGGAATCAATAGGAAATTGATTCCTATTGACTATTTTTATGCCGCACTATAGAGATTTCTTAAGCAGGAAATCTGACACAAGAGGCTTGTTTATTTTCGTTTCACTTTCTTTTTGAGGTTGAAAATTAAAGTGTGTAACTATTTGTTTTCTCTTAGTGTTCAGTGGCATTCTCACTTAAATATATTGATTTCTAACATAGACATAACACTTTGTAATTATGGTGAAGAGGAATGCAGTCCGTTATTATGAGTTTATGTCTTGTTTATGACTCAAAGTTATTAAAGATTCCAGTGAAGTTTAGACAATCATAAGCAATACTTCAAACAAGGTCATTACGCTAATCGCACAGAGCTTACCCATCCTCAAAGTTACTTGCCATTAATCATTGGAATTATGATCTCTAGGTTTGGCAAAATACCAAAGGTTTATAGGACAGGCGATATAATCAATGAAATCGATTCTTATACTTTAGTGGTACGTTATTTGATTCTATCGACTCAAATGTCAAAGTTTGCGGGATTTGATATCACAATGGAAAAGGGCGAGCGGTACTCCAACATCGACAGCTTTTTGTTATACTCATGAACTTAGTAACAATAATATTATGATATTCATACAATATATTAAAGAGAAGAAAATAGAAACATTAATATTTTTTATTACTGCTAGGGCCTATTCACTCGCTCAATAAAGTGCAGAGAATTGTGTACAAAGACATAAATGAAACCAAATCACATTAAAACAATGGAAGTGAGAAGACATTGTTCAATATAATCACGATTGTTAAAATTTTATGTTACTTATTTTTCAATATTCAAAATATTTCAATGAATAAATATCAACAGTGATATAATTCTTTAAAAAATATTATCTCTTAGAAAATATAATTCTCTCGGTTATATCATAGGTCCACAAACTCCCATCGTCTCCATATTTACGCCCTATGAAATAATTTCCATCGATGGAATATTTTCCCGTTCAAAATGTGACTGTCAACAATTTGGATATCAGACCATATATCAAAGGGCAAAACGAACAAAATTATCCAAGATATATTTTTCTAACTGTCTTTCCTTGATGTTAGCGCCCTTCGCAAACCGTTCAGAGTGTTTTGATTAAAACTTCTCTTCGATCATTGCAATAAATCCAGGGGAAATTACCTGAGTAAAAGAGGAAATTTCAAAAGAACACGGTCTGGGAAAGAAATACTAAACTTAGTGTTTATGCGGGCTCGGGGGAGTCGCTACAAAAGTTGGAAAAATGCGATACGACAGTTTCAGAAATATCTGAGTGAAGATGGCATGATGAAAGAGAATTCTGAAGAGTACAAGTCATTGCAGTAGATATTAAAACTCAGAGAGAGGAGAGAGAGAGAGAGAGAGAGAGAGAGAGAGAGAGAAAGAGAGGAGAAAAAGAAAGAGAGAGAGGAACGATAAGAGAGAAAACAGTATACCTGGAGTGTGCCTGAGGGCGAGGTTTTGCTAATCTTCGAATGACGCTCTTTTCGTTGTACACTATTGCGTTTTTGCGAGCGGCAGCATCAGCGCCGTCCAAGGATAAAATAATTTTTTTTTTGTAGAATATCAATACTTGTCAGGTGATGAAATATTTTTTAGACTCGAATTGAAATTATTGTTAGGGGTATGACATACATACATGTATATAAATACATACATACATACATACATACATACACACACACTTACACAAATATATTTATAAATGAGTGACTGTGTCATAAGAAACTTGCTTCCCAGCCACATGATTCCAGGTTCGGTCCCACTGCGTGGCACCTTAGGCAAGTGTCTTCTATTATAGCCACGGGCCGACCAAATATTTCTGAGTGGATTTGGTAGAAGGAAACTTAAAGAAGCCCGTCGTATATATATATATATATATAAATATATGTTTGTGTGTCTTTTTGTCTGTGTTTCCCCACCCCACCATCGCTTGACAACCGATGTTGGTGCGTTTGCATCCCCGTAACTTAGCGGTTCGGCAAAAGCGATGGTTGAAAAAAATAGAAGAATAAAAGAATATATATATATATATATAATATATATATATATATTATATATATATATAATATATATATATATATATATAAGTATCCAGAATCTGGCCGGTGGAGCCAATGCTACTGAAGAGGTTTCGGTTTTGAAGTCGCAGCAGTTGACAGCGTATGGATATCACGACTGCCGATTTCGGCCATTTACGGTCACTGTCCGTATATACGCATTCAATTATATGCGTTGACTGCAGCATCAGTGCATTTTAACTCTCATTTCTAGCATTGTAGGTGTTTTAGCGCACTCTATCAAATTTAATGACAAATATATCACACACATACATACACACACACACATACATATATATATATATATATCACTTATACGGGCTTCAGTATTAGTTTTCTCTATTAAGTTTAACTTACAACTTTAGAAGGTACAATCCAGAACTGGATCAAATTTTGAACCACATAATCGTGAATGAAACATCTTAATAATAGAGACAACCCTAAGGAAGAAATTTGCCATAATTTACCACAGACTATTGATTTATGTTCACAAATATCCATAGGCTATATATGCAAAGAAGAAATATTATAAAGAGTTTCCTATTCACCATATTTTCTGAAATACTTTTCCACATTGTGGTTTTCATGAATCGCAATATCGATTATACAACACACGTTCATTTTCTTTGTCGACAAATATAATACAAATTCATTTCATTTTGACCTGGTCAAATTCGATAGAAGATACCCATAATAATTTAACATCGTCGTTTTCTAGTTCTGGTCAACTATTATGATTGCACAGTTTAGTAAGAATATTAGAATCTACATCGGACGCCAATATTTCAATGAATATACGCCATCAATTTGTCTCAGCGACGTTTGAAATCATTCTATGCGTGTAATAAACCTTTGAGTAAAATAGTACAGAATAGAATTAAAAAATGGGAAATGACATTTATATTTTATTAAATGTTGAAACACAAAACATAGAAAAGGATGAGAATGAATGGTGTCGGTTTATTGTATGAATCCTGCTAGTATAGTTCTGCTGATAATTTAGTTTTG
>NC_043003.1:67194026-67201526 GCF_006345805.1 Octopus sinensis | reverse complement strand
ACAATACAACAAAATACACCTTGTAATGTTTTTATATTAATGGAAACGTGAAAAATATATCAGAACGTGATCCAGAGAAGCAGAGTTTAGTCCTCATCTAGAAAACGATCATAATAATCATGCTAAACATAAAGCACAATGAGTAGTGTGACAGCTACATAAAGCTCTTCGATAGATTTGTGCAAGTAAAGGGTACGCTTACTCTCTTAATGTCAAAGTATTTCGTGGCTAATTCATTAAATGATCATCCGGAATAGTTCCAGTTCAAATTTTACGAAGGGTTTTGTCTTAAGGGAGTTAATTTCTTCCTTAATTCTTATACCTATTTTATTCTATTCTTATACCTATTTTTCTTCATGGCGTGTCTCCTTCGTCTTACTCTGATGTTCCAACTTCATGAGACCCAGAAAATTCTCACAGCGGATGAAATTCTGATAATCTTGCAATATCCCGTATTAAGCAAATCTCGGAAGCATACTCTCAAAAAGAACAATGTCCATGATCACATCAGTTGAACAATATTTATAACAGATTCTTCTTTCTCTACATATATTTAAAGACCAGTATAATTCCCCCAGCTTGGCAACTAGTCCTGAGCTACTGGCTTCTTCCATGAATTATTGTATCTTTATAAAGTAAAAGAAAAAGCATCTTTGAAATATATTTCTATAGAAATATATCTACATGTTTTGTAATCAAAGTTATAAACAGAAGGAAGTTAAAGATCAGCAATGAACAATTGAATAAGTATTTATTTAGAAAAGATAATCGAACAGATTTTGAATAGACAAAAGGCGTTGGTATGTGAAGCGACCACATCACGTCCAATGTGGAATTGTAAAGTGTAATGTCGTGATATGTCTCAGCACCGAAGAACGTGTTAGCATCCTACACTTGTACAAACTTAAAACTTCGCCGAATTCTTGAAATTCGATTATAGCGGTCGATAATATTCAGAATATCACTTCGTATTATCGACTTGAAGTGATAAGAATTCAAAGAAAATTCTAGAAATATCAGGGAAGCTTCTCTATGCAAACGAGATTAAACTCAGATTGAATCTGTATCAAGAGACGTACAGGTAAACACTTACTAATGTAAATATAGTCTATTTACATCACTTTATTTTCGTGACTAATGAATACATCCAAAGAGAAAGATTCTATGTAATTAATGGACGGTTACAAATAACAGTGAAATATCCATGAAAGATATGCAGCCGCCATATATATAAAGGAGTCATTGGATAAGCAAGTTATCAAAAGCCAAATCTAACAGAACTGAAATGCCTTTGAATAAGGTTCTGCCCAATTAGTTGACTTCGAGTCAAACAGTACCCAGCTACATATATTATCATTTATAAAGCAAATGTCAGTCTGTGTAAATGGACAAGCAAGGCGGCGAGCTGGCAGAATGGTTAGCACAGCACACCGGACGAAATGCTTAGTGGTATTTTGTCTGTCTCTACGTTCTGATTTCAAATTCCGCCAAAGTAAACTTTGCTTGTCATCTTTTCAGGGTCGATAAATTAAGTACCAGTTGCGTACTGGATTCGATGTAATCGACATGCCTCCTCCTCAAATGCTTCGGGCATTGTGCCTAGAGTAGAAAATAATGTAAATGGACAAGTAAAATTAAATTCAAAACCTTATTACAAACGATAGTTTAACCGTAGCAATATATTAACAAGGTGTAGACGCACAATTAATAATATTCGGCTCACAGTCGTAAGTTTGTGAGCACGATTCCCATTAGGCGTATTGTATCCTTGAGAAAGACACTTTATTTGACATTGCACCAGTCCACTTAGTAAGCAAAAAGAGTTGTATTTGTAATTCAATGGGAGAAACTTCTCACATTCTCTGTTACTGAATCTTCCTAAGAACTATGTTTAGGATTACACGTGTCTATGGACTGCTCAACCACTAGCATGTAAATTTCACGAACGGATTCTTATGTTGACCAGATGAGTTAGAACACTCGCGATCGTAACCAACGAAGTGCCAGTTTAGGTTAAAAGGAGATAATTTTAGGCAGATTTAGCTTGTAGTTTGCAATGCAAAACAAAGCGCTGAATACTCAAAGTAATCACATGTATAGTATAAGCTGTATTTGTACTCAAATAATATATTCTACTCCTGGCAAAAGTCCGAAACTTTTGATCGAACCAAGTATGCAACTGGTACTTAATTTATCAATCCCGAAAGGATGAACGGCAAAGACGACCTCGGTGGAATTTGAACTCAGAACGTAAAGACTGACGAAATACCTATTTCTTTACTACCCACAAGGGGCTAAACACAGAGAGGACAAACGAGGACAGGCAAACGGATTAAGTCGATTATATAGACCCCAGTGCGTAACTGGTACTTATTTAATCGACCCCGAAAGGATGAAAGGCAAAGTCGACCTCGGCGGAATTTGAACTCAGAGCGTAGCGACATATGAAATACTTATTTCTTTACTACCCATAAGGAGCTAAACACAGAGAAGACAAACAAAGAGAGACAGACGGATTAAGTCGATTGCATCGACTCCAGTGTGTAACTGGTACTTAATTTATCGATCCCGAAAGGATGAAAGGCAAAGTCGACCTCGGCGGAATTTGAACTCAGAACGTAACGGCAGACGAAATACCGCTAAGCATTTTGCTCGGTATGCTAACGTTTTTGCCAGCTCGACGCCTTCCTGTACTCAAA
This sequence comes from Octopus sinensis, assembly GCF_006345805.1. Lineage (NCBI taxonomy): Eukaryota > Metazoa > Mollusca > Cephalopoda > Octopoda > Octopodidae > Octopus > Octopus sinensis. The sequence continues at coordinate 67,198,827 of NC_043003.1, read as the reverse complement.
TAATGACTACGAAATATAATGACAGTCATGAAAAATTAGCACAGTAATTGTATTGGTCAATATTCGATAAAGAAATGATATCAGTGGACATTAACTATTTCAAAATGCTGTTCACAAAATATACCTGTGTCATACAAATAATGTAGAGCAAAACGATTTACACAGTAATCAACCGACAAAACCAACCAGCCAGCCAACCGAAAAATATAGGAGACCTGCTACTGCATGGATGACAATATTTAGCTGGTACTGATCTAAACTTGGAGAAAACCAAAGCATTTGTAGAATATAACAGCTATAAGCTATAATAAAATAGATGTGGAATATTTTAATCAAACAGCCTTGTCTGATAGAAATGTTTATGTAACTTTGTAAACCGATTAAACGTGTATATTAGGCATCTACTCTGCATCGATCTTCTTTCGTACATACAGCAAAGTAAGAATATTTCTGACATGAAACAAAGTTAGAAATATCTTTTGAAACCGAATTATGTTATACGATTTGGTACCTTTTTCATGATCTACGAAAGGAGGGACCATAAATTTATGTTCTTCGTGATATATTTGATATCCTAGAGATGCCTATAAAACATGAGACGTATATTGACATGAAAAGTAAGTTGGTCTGGCATATTGTCGTGTTCGCTGTTTCAGGCAAGGCTCTTTCTTGTATTCCTCACAACCACAAAATATATGATGCATTGAGTAACCTCTACTCTGGTCATATATAACTCTTATTCTTTACGTATGATTAGGTGAATATAAAAAAGATGGAATATGATTATATAAATATCTCTACATGGAAATTACAACACTGTAAAATGAACTTCAGTCTAAACCTATGTGTCAGGGCTTCCCTTAGGATCTCACTGTTTTCTTCAAATAATAAATTGTTTATGACATTATAAGTGCATCACCATAAATGAAGTAAGCACAATACAATATATAAAAGAGTAATAAATTTGGAAACACATAACACAGAAGAGACGAATAAATAACAAACGCTCAATTTATTGGCAAAAATATGAGACTGCATAAATCTATCTCACACAAAAGTTGAACTTTAGTATTATACACTGAATGTCTTGCAACAAATAGAGGAATTTTGATTTTAAAAAATTGGCAACTTCTAAGTGCATTAGGGGAGAGAAAAAGCAAAAGAAACAGGATTGATTCCTAGAGTAGGTTGTCAGACATAAATCGAAAGTCATCGCATGTACCAAGTCACGGTCATGTAATTCTGAAAAACGCTGGATGGAAAAGTGCATTGTTATAAAGCAAATACATTACCCCTGCAGAAAGAAAGCATGAGCCCCATACAAATAGAGAAGTATATAAAATTTAAAATCTATAACAATTAATTTGATAGCGGCAAAATTACTTTAGTGAGACTAATAGAACGCGGCTTTCCAAGAAAACTGTTCCACCCATTACACAAATTAAGCAGGAAGCGGTAAGATGAATTCAGAAAAAAGTACATGAAGACTGACTTACAGATGTAAAGACACACATGGAATAGTGAATGTTTAACTTGGAGATAACATTGTCTATATAGTAAATGTACAAGGACATTCTTCGTGATAATGTGTAATGTGACTCGAGTTCTTTTATTGCAGAATCAGTACTTGCTTAAGTTGAGTGGGAGTCCGCTAAGGGATCTAACGTCGAGGTATTTTCCACAAGGAACCGTCCAATACCTCATCGCCCGGTTTGCTAGAAATAACAATAAAATCTCTCACAAATTATACACAGTAATCTTAGGAAGAAAGGAACACAATAAAGAATGATTTAAAATTATAGCACAAAGCCAATGATCTTAGGAGAGATGTAAGTCGGTTACATCAACAGCAGTGCTTAACTGACATTTAACGTATGAACCCCGAAGGAATGAAAAGAGTGGTTGATCTCGGCGGAATTTGAACTCAGAAGGTAAAGAGTTGGAAGAGTAATCTTAGAGGTAATGTAAAGTGCACGGCAAGATAACCACACCTGTAAAACCTTTGATAATACATGTACTCAATGAGGAATGAATCGAGGTAGAAGAATAACAACACCAATACTAACAAATGAAAAGACGATGTCAAATACAGAGAAAACAGCCAGTATAAATACAAAATATGTCACCTGATTTCTAGCTGTTCATTCATTTTAAAGATAATGTCAGACACTTGAATTGGTGGATGACCATGTCTATCTGTCAAAATATCAATACTATAGGGCGGCGAGCTAGCAGAAACGTTAGAACGCTGGGCGAAATGCTTAGCGGTATTTCTTCTGCAGCTACGTTCTGAGTTCAAATTCCACCGAGGTCGACTTTGCCTTTTATCCTTTCGGGGTCGATTAAATAAGTACCAGTTACGCACTGAGGTCGATATAATCGAGTTAATCCGTTGGTCTGTCCTTGTTTGTCCTCTCTGTGTTTAGCTCCTTGAGGGTAGTAAAAAAATAAGTATTTTGTTTGCCGCTACGTTCTGAGTTCAAATTCCGCCGAGGTCGACTTTGCCGTTCATCCTTTCGGGTTCGATTAAACAAGTACCAGTTACGCATTGGGGTCGGTATAGTCGACTTAAACCCTTTGTTTTTCCCTTCTATGTTTAGCCCCCTGTGGGCAATAAAACATATCAATACTGTAAAATATAACTGATAGCACTACGTCTATGCACTACATAAACATCCTGTCACAGTAGCAGGAGGACAATCACTTGTACCTTTCGTATTCAAACCGAAGAAGAGATAAATGCAAACCAATCTATTAACACTATCGAAAACTACTGGGAATAAACGTGCACGCTGTCATAAAAATCCCTTCATGTCCATATACCATCTACGCAAAATGTGAGAAATAATCAATATACAAGAATAGTTATGTGAAAAACAAACAGTAAACTCTGATGGAATGTAATCAACACAAACGTTTTTGTACACGATGAACATTTCCAACATACACAAACATAAAAACACTGTTATAAAGTGACTGATAAATTCCGACAAAACAGCAAATTAATAGCAAGTGAAACACCATCAGAATTGAAAATGTTGCAGGACGAAAAATTTAACACTTGGTTGTAATGAAATTTTTGTATGAAGTACGTGAAAAGGCAATAACAAATACGATAGTATTAATGATGAATAACATCACGCTATACCATCAATGATGATAGCGATAACAACAACAACAAAAAAATAATGCTTTATAATTTAGGCACAAGGCCAACAATATTGAGGAGAAAAGATACCATCGGCCCCACTATTTGATGGGAATTTTATTAAATCGGCCCCGAAAGTACAAAAGGCAAATGATGTGTTCGAAGCAAAGAACTTATAAAGCAGCGGAAAATATTCTCAAATCTTTTTTTCCCACGTATTAAAGATTCTGTCAGGTCGTCGTCTAGCAATTGTTTCTAATTTAGGTTCGATGAAGGTACATACACGATATCATACCCCGGGGGAAAGAACAGCAAAGTTGATCTCGGCAGGATGCGAGCACTTAACTTGGAACGGAGTTACTCAAATTCGTCGTCGTCAGGAAAAAAGATGAGAAACCTTTCGGGATTGAAATTAATAATGTTTGCATTTTGAAAATACATATTGGTTTCAAATCTTGGTTTAAGGTCAACAATTTCAGAGAAGGGGCTAATTCGACCGCCTGTACTCAACTGGTACGTATTTGATACACACAGAAAGGATGAAAGGCAAAGCCAACCACGGCGGAATTTGTACTCAGAACGTATACATAGACGAAATGCTGCTAAGCTTTTTATCTGGCCTGCTAACATTTCAGCTAGCTCGCCTTAAATATATATATCGTTAGCCATTACACACATTTTTTTTCTCTCCTTGTTTTCTGTGTCCCTTTCTGTAGAAGAGCGTAGGCTCGAAACGTAAAAGACTTTTTCTATTCCTGAGCGTTATACTAATACATCTGTTTGTTTTGTACACCACCTGTCTTCGTATTTTGTTGTTTTTTTTTTCGTAAACTCTCCCAATATATATATATATGTGGAGGCGCAATGGCCCAGTGGTTAAAGCAGCGGACACGCGGTCGTAGGATCGCGGTTTTGATTCCCAGATCGGGCATTGAACGAGAACACCTAAAGCTCCACGAGGCTCCGGCAAGGGGTGGTGGTGATCCCTGCTGTACTCTTTCGCATCAACTTTCGCTCACTGTTTCTTCTGTTGGCTTGCCCGCTTAGCCAGCGTGGTGACGTCATTTGAAGGCTAAATCAATGCAAAGTGCATTGTGACCAGGGATGTTTGACAACATCTGATAGCCTGGTTGACCACGGTGACGGTGACGGTGATATATATATATATATATATATATATATATATATATATATAATGCTCTTAGCTAAGTTTTTCTTTGGGGCTGGCCAGATTGGAACAATCTCAAGAATAATCAGTCGAAATTGCGAGGATAATCTGGTGCTTGACTGAGGAAAGAAAACTTCGAATGACCCGTTCTTGTTTTCTTTGTATCGTCTATCTGGATGTTTTGTTGTCCCATATTTGTATCACCTGGCTGTTCAGATGTTTTGCTTTCTTGTCCCATTTTGTATTATATATATATACATAATAGAAATGTTAATATTTCTAAATCTCTCTAAAGGAGACTACGTCATCAGTACTGGATATTAATAGTTATCGCCAAGCTAATGGCAGTCCAGGAAATTAGGACGAATGCTGCCATTGATTAGCTCCAAGATGCCATCGCCTCTAGCTAGCTATGTGACACACAAACCTGTCCATTACAGCCTTTAAACAGGGGGGCGGGGCAGTTGGAAGCTGCTGACCTCCCC
>NC_043003.1:67171526-67189026 GCF_006345805.1 Octopus sinensis | reverse complement strand
TGAATGAGATTGAAATAGAATGCCCGTTAGAGCTCCTACAGAAAGTTTGACTCTTAGGGACAGCAAGGATTATCAGGAGGGTTGTAAGCACTTGAAAGGCTGCCAAACAATCATGGATGCCAAAGGTTATAGGTGGTAACCTGTTGCCCACAAAAATCCTACCAGCAATAAGATCAAACCTGAGCATTGTTTCTATAATGATAATAATAATAATATAATAATAATAATAATAATAATAATAATAATAATAATAATAATAATAATAATAATAATAAATAATAATAATAATGATAATAATAATAATAATAATAATAATAATCCTAACATCTATCCTGGCGGAGAAAACATATGCATTCATGGAGAAGAACGATATTTTCCCCATTGAACAAAAAGGGTCCCGCCGAGGTTCTTACGGATGCAAAGATCAACTGCTAATCAATCGTATGATCCTTGAGAACTGTCACAACAAGCGCAGAAATCTCAGCACCGCATGGATTGACTACAAAAAGGCCTTCGACAGTATGCCGCATCCATGGATCTTGAGATCGCTGGACATCTTCAAAATTTCCCCTGTGATTTCAAACTTCCTGAAGCACAATATGTCGTTGTGGAATACGAATCTCCAATTATACCACTCTAATGGAGTACATGCCTCAGAAAATATAAACATCAACTGTGGAATTGTTCACGGTGACTCACTCTCACCTTTAATATTCTGCATAGCCCTAATACCCCTTACAAGTGAATTAAACAGAACAGGGTATGGGTATAAAATTGCCAATAAAAAAATAAGCCATCTATTTTATATGGATGACTTAAAACTTTGTGGCAAAGACAATAATGAACTTGAAGGCCTATTGCGCACCGTGAAAGCATTCAGCGATGACATCGGGATGGAGTTTGGACTTGAGAAGTGTGCCAAGGCCACTTTCCAGAAAGGGAAAGTGAAGACCACAAATTCAGTCGTGTTAGATGTTGACACAGTCATAAGAGAGCTTGAGCAAGAACAAACATACAAATATTTAGGGATAAATGAAGGCTCTGGTATTCAGCATGCAAGCATGAAAGAGAAAATCAGGAAGGAATGTTATAGGAGAGTTCGTGCAGTCCTGAAATCTGAACTAAATGCACGTAACAAGGTGTTAGCTATAAATTCCTTAGCAGTTCCAGTTGTTACTTATAGCTACAATGTGTTGAACTGGAATATGAGTGAAGTAAAGAATATAGATAGAAAAATACGCAAGCTGCTGAGTTGTAATAGGAGGCACCACCCAAAGGCAGACGTAGATCGCCTTTACCTTCCCAGAGCCCAAGGAGGTCGAGGCCTGATCCAATTTTAACTAGCTTACAAAACAACCACAATTGGACTGGTAAAATATCTCGAAATATCGAATGACTAGATGCTAAAGCTCGTGGAAAATCACGAGAGACGAAAGAAGCTTCATTCTATCATAAAGGAAGGCAAAAAATTTGCTATTGATCTCATGCAGGATACCCAAACTGAACAACCCGAGAGAAGTACGGCAACTATTGTTGCAAAGAAGGTGAAAATGATGGCAATGAAGAAAGCGCACGAGCAATTGGCTGATAGGTGGGAGGAGAAACCTCTGCACGGCAAATATGTGACCCGCAGCAAACAAGCTGATGTTGACCAGAAGCAAACCCATCAGTGGCTACGGAGCTCAGGGCTAAAAGCAGAGAGCGAAGGTTTCATCCTGGCTGCTCAAGATCAAAGCCTATTAACCCGGAACTACCAGGCCAATGTGATGAAAAATGGAGCAGACCCAAAATGCCGATTCTGCAACGACATGATTGAAACAGTGGACCACCTAATCTCTGGATGTAAGGTCTTAGCACCAGTGGAGTATAAATTAAGACATGACAGAGTTGGCCAATATCTCCACTGGCTAATAAGTCGCCATTACAATATCAAAACTGCCGACAAGTGGTATAATCACCACCCTGAGGCTGTAACTGAAGGAGAAAATGTAACCATTCTGTGGGACTTTCCAGTACATACAGACCGAACCATCAAGGCCAATAAATTGTTGTGAAAGACCAAAACAATAAAGTTTGCTTATTGACCGACATGAGCATCCCCTGTGATCATAATATCTCAGCGAAAGAGTTTGACAAGCTCAGAAAATATAAAGACCTACTCATTGAAATTGAGAAAATGTGGCATCTCAAGGCGGTTACAATACCAGTGATCGTAGGAGCACTAGGAATGATCAAGAAGGGAACCGAAAATTATATGAGAATGATCCCTGGCTTACCATCCCTGCAAGAAGTGCAAAATATTGTCTTAACTGGTACATCACACGTATTGAGAAGAGCATTGTCGATGTGAGAACTGTTGCTGCTCATGTATTTTAATTAAAAAAAAAAAAAGAATTGAACGAACTATTGAGTTTGGTTTAATGGCCTACCAATGTATACTATGAGTTTCTTTGCCCTAGGAGTCGGGAAGACACCCGGCAAGAAATAGAAGCAAATTTGAAAGAAGAAAAAAAAAGTAATAATAATAATAATAATAATAATGATGATGATGATGATGATAATGATAATAATAATAATAATAATAATTATAATAATAATAATAATAATAATAATAATAATAATAATAATAATAATAATAATAATAATTATAATAATAATGACTGGAAAAATAAAGTGGAAAAGTTACTACAAGATGATCTCAGTAGTTGCAACGCTCTTGGAAGCATTAATAACAATGTTTGGGAAATCTGTGGGTGAAATAGGAATTGAAATTGATGGTTGGATGTTGAGTATCACGGAGAGAGACCCTGTAAAACTGCTGACAACAGGTTGTTGCACTTTCTTACAGAATTTACTGGAGGAAGTCAAATCGAATGCTGTGAGAAATGAAATGTGCAATAATAACACTCCAGCAACAAGAACATCAACGAGAACGACGACGACGACAGCTATGACGATGATGATGATGATGATTTATGCGATGACGATCACAATGCTGGTGGTGGTGGTGGTGGTGGTGGTGGTGTGATGATGATGATGGTGTTGATGCTGATAATTATGTTGATAATGATGATGATAGTGGTGGTGGTGGTGGTGGTGATGATGTTGATGAAGATGACGATAGTGATGATGATGTTGATGATGGCAAAGATGGTGGTGGTGGTGATGATGATGATGATGATGATTGATAATGATGAATAATTGTAAAGAATAATTTTTAAAAAATTTTAAAAAACCACAATTATGGTGAGATTTTAAATTGAGCAGCTGACAAACTGTACATGGTTGAGAAAGCTAACAACATTCAAAAATAATAAAAATTAGACAAGAATATTGTAAATTGGACCGATTATTTTTAAATATTATGGTGCTGTATTAAACTGCAAAAATTATCGTACCCATATTTACAAAAGTAGAATCTTTCTAATTTGTTTAAACGATTTCTTAGAATAGTAAATAACATTTATTTTTAACATTGGCACGTAGCCACATATTTTGTGGAAGAGTATAATTGATTGCAACATTTTACTGACCCTTGTTTTATTGAAACTAGAAAGATGAAAGGCAAAGTTAATCACTGTAGAAATTGATCTGAAAAAAGTAAACAATATGCCGCACTACACTGTTTCCGTTCAGCATATCATTTGTTGTGATTTTGTTTCTATAAGTATTATTGCATCTGAGATGGTTTTATTGTTTGGGATTTATATGTGTTAGCTATTATGATTTCTATCAATTCTCTCTCTCTCTCTGGAAGTCGGTGAACACACTTTCTAGATCGAATATAGAGATGGAATCTAGTGCATCTCTTTTTTAATAGTTTCAATCGACTTGAAAAATCTTTAGTCAAATTCACCCGCCTCAGTACATTTTTGAGTATGGCACTATCGGTTTTTTTTTTACCGAATCACGAAGTTAAAAACTAGGTAGCCAACACGCGTTGTCAACCAGTGGTGGTGGAGAAAAATAGAAATAAAGCCACACACATACACATGATCTAAATAGCTTCTTTCAATTTCCGTCAAGTAAATGCACTCTAAAAGCTATTGTCGGCCCAATGCTGTAGTACAAGGTACAAACGAAATGTTTCTGAACCAAGAACAACGTGTTTAGAAGCAATCATTTTACCACACAGCCAGAAATTGCTCAGCTGAGTTTGCGCTGTAGTTATCTGGTGTGTATCTTCAACAAATCTGTCGATTTGTTTAGCGATTGAATGCGTAGGTTTATTTATTTAGGATCTTATGTTTCTGATGCGGATGTTCTGTTTGGTCCGTTGAACAGACTGCAGATAACCATTGATATCTATAAATTTAACTGTTAAACTGAAGCTGAATCTTTAAGACACTTACTGTTACATTGGACAGACCAATACAAAAATCTCACATAGGCTCACTATGCATTTGCAACATGGGATCTCTTCCACATTTTTATACCATATACCACAACGAAATTAGATAGTAGAATGCTATAGAAAAATACTATATGAAAATGCTTGCCAAACAAAAATAAATTATGGAAAACATATTCATATCACAGTAAAATTGCAGTAATAACACGCAAAAACACAAAAACTCTAACAAGTTGAAAGAGACATGAAATTATATAAAACGTAGTATTCAAACTTTGACCTCGCTGAAAAGATATCAACACGTGATGCTGAGACTTTAACGATCACAAAAATCTTTGCCGGTAAACTTTAGATAAACTCAGTCGTCGAAAAAGAAATTGAACAGCTGATATGTTCAATTCCTTTCTTCACCAAGTGACTGTGGACGTAGGGACACTTCAGATAAGGATTTAAAAATGCTACTGTTCCAAACCAGATGTAAAGTGAGTAGAAGAAAATACGAAAATTCTAAAACGAGGTAAAAGTCGAATATAGTCATTTATTTAATGTGGTATATACGAGTATGACGAATGTGTGTATGCATGTATTTGTGCATATGTGTATGTGCATATGTATGAATACACATGCTGACATACACACGAGGATTATCCACAAAGATGATTATCCGCAATGAGGTTTATCCGCCACAGTTCTCTTAAAAAGAAGGGTTCTGTCAGAGGGCTTTGGTTGATCTGGGCAAGATGATGTGGACACATTCTCCTGTCTGCTGAATTGTACAATAACTCTATTAACTGTAAAAAGCGGGATCCCAAGGTTTTCTGCGATTATACATTGACTATGCCCACCTTCAGAATGAACCACAATACGGCGTATTTGAAACTCAGAGTTCCAAGGCTTCTTTTGTACCTGGCATAATTAAACAGTTACATATAGAGCCTGAAACATAGAAATGTCAATTAGTAAAGAATATAAACATTTACAAGCTAGAACAAACATAAAACAAACGATGATTTATGGGGTGTTTAGTTACTTCTGTCATGTGTTTATGTGGGCGTGTGTGGGCGTATAGTGCTGGACACACAGCATACTGATTATTTGTGATTAGTTAAACCTATTCAGTAGTCTATTATCATCTTTTAGATTTTGCGTTAGCTTAATCCAGTTAAATTGAACAACGTTTTTAAGCCTAAGTAGATTTTATTTTATTTCCTTCACTTAAACGTGACTGAAATAATGAAATGCCGACAAAGATTTTTTTCGTTAGACTTAATTTTAAAATGGCCGTAATATTGCACACTAAAAACTAGATGAATGTATTGGGTCCTTGAGTTGAATATTAATTTAAATAAATTTTGGTACATATCATACAGAGTTTAATTTGGGGCTGTAAAATTCGTTTGATCTAATCGAAGCGTTTGATTCTTAGATAGTTATCGTAATTCTTTTAATGGCATTCTTGTAATTAGCTTCTAATTTAAAATCAATACAACCATGTCTTCACGCCGCAGTGCGGCCCTGCATACGATTATGTAATGAGAAGGAAGTTATGCTTGTCACCTTACCAATGCCCTTAAACAAGAAACATTCTGCGTGATAAATTGGCCTGCTAAAAATAATGAGTCACACAAATTTCTTTCAAATCACACCTAAGGAAAACAAAAGCATTCGAAAATGTACTAGAAATTCTAGAGAACAGGATATTTACGCGTAAAATATCTGTCATTGCATATCTTTGCAACGAGGATTGAGTTATGACAAAGCAAAAACAACATTGGATATGACACCTTTTATTCGTTTGAATAGGAATTCAACAGGATTGATTTTGCAATCATTTTGTCAAAATGGGTACTTAATTATCTTAATTTAAGAGGAATAAAATTGCCATAAATTTCCCACTTTTCTTCATTTTTTGTTGAGCATTGTGACTGATAAGACTGTTTATCGGTTACTATCGCGTATAAACGACAGCAATGATAACATATGCTATGAAACTGATACCGATCCGTTGCGGTGTTCAAGGACAGTTGTTTTGAGGCAAAGGCATAAGCCGATTATACAAAACCGCAGTACTGAACTGGCACTAATCTTATCCACCCCGAATCGATACAAAGCAAAGTTGAAGGTGGCGAGATTTGAACTCACAGCTAGAGATCCGGAAGAAAAGGTGCTAATCATATTGCCAGATGTGTGAACGATTTTATTAGCTTCTTCTTGACATTTCCATTACAGAGTCCTTTAAATGACGTTCTTTCAGGCAACTGTTCTTGAAAAATGACCTCGCTGGAAGAAATTATGTAAGAGTTACTTAAACACAGTATTAAGTTTATCGCTTTTGGTTCCAAAATCATTTCACGAATAAATGATATTTGTATTACAATCTTTTAATGTTGATAAAATATCAAATCTAAACACTTGATTCACATCAGCTTTATCATGACTACAATGAAGTACTATTTTCATTGTAGATCAATACATAATATGAAAATAATATAAGTTTACGATACCAAAGAAGCCAAACATAATAGAATCATCAGCACGCAAAGTCTTTAATCTATTTAGAAACTAAAATTTGTGAATTCATTTTTCTTTTGTATGTTTAACTTAACTCTTCTATTGATCAAAAGAGGTCAAGACTGTGTCTTCATTCTTGCAGAAAAATCATTTATGAAACTTTGAAATAATCTAAATAGCTTCGACTTAAAATGCAAATGATTTCGCATATACGTATATATATATATACAAAATGAGAAAATGGAGAAACATACCTAAATCAATCATCAACCATCAGATAATACCCAATCAATACTTTATTAAACCATTACACAACAGCAATGATATTATACCTAATATATTACAAATATAACAAGACATAGAAATAGAAATAGAAAATACATTTACATTTACATATATATATATATATATATGTGTGTGTGTGTGTGTGGTGTGTGTGTGTGTTTGTGAGTGTGTGTGTAAATAGAAATAGAAAATACATTTACATTTACACATATATATATATATATATATATATATATGTATGTGTGTGTTGTGTGTGTGTGTATGTGTGTGTGTGTGAGTGTGTGTAAAGAGATTGATAGATAGATAGATGGATAAAAAGAGCGCACACACATACATCTGTACGTACGGGAAATTATAAACACAAGTTAACTTTATTTGTTCCCTAAGTGCGTGGTTACAAAATACTGGTCTACATTTTAGTTCTCTGCGGTATTATCCAGTAGAAATTTCCCCAGATTATTCGTCATTGTTCATCATCTAATTGTACTTGGAACATCCTATGCTGACTTGCAAATAAGCACAATACTGAAATTTACGTGGGAACACACGATATAAGCTTGTGCTTATCATACTTTCTCCTACATTAGTTCTACATATAACAACTAGTAATAGTTCTAATTACAGGGAAAAAAGCAGACAACATGATGCTACTCTACCTGGAGTTTTAAACTCAACAGTAGTAGCCATATGTCTAACGAATATACAACATATAATATCCCGAATGGTACAGCATTCAATTTTGGGACCGAAACCTATACCAGTTCCCGGAGTGGACACTATTGCGTAGTGACAAATATCCTGCCTTCTCTGCTGAAGGTGAGAATGCATAGCTTTCTCAGGTCCGTGATTTTTCAATATCTTGCTAAAAGGTCTTAGAGATCTATCAGGTGCAGTTGTGAATATGTTCAGAGAATAGGGAGACAAATTTGTTGCTGATGTAACAGAATAAGTCACATCACATCAAGGAACACAAAGAAGGATACCTCAGCCGAACTCACTATTTCTTCAGTACTGACTCCAGAGACAAGCCGACAAGCCGGGAAGTGAGCCTAAAATATCACAGAAGCACTTCTGGCGCTGTCTCACCCAGTATAGCCACAGCAAAAATAAATACATAAATAAGTATAGACATATATATGTGTGTGTGTGTGCCTATGTATGTATCTATGTATCTATGTATGCATATAATATCAATATATATATGTTTGCAAATACGTGAATTGTGTGTAGGTTGTTCTTAGATAAATTAAAGTCAGCGGGTTAAGAATTCATTTATCCAACTATCAAACACCTGAACTCGTATATAAATACATTCATTTCCACCGATATTTAAATCTTTAGTTTAGAAATAGCTTACGTAATCAGTTGCTTTTCATTTTTTTTTTATCTAAAATTGACAAATTTCCGTTTCTGTCGTCTTTTATTTTAAAAGTGTTCATTTCAATTATGTAAAAACGGATCATTAAATTTTGTCTATTCATGCTGAAAAGATAATAGTTATTTTTCTCTTATCATTTTATTATTAAAAGCGAAATTTTTGTTACTTTATTTTCCTGATATTTTATGAGACTTTTAAGTTAAATAAACTGATAGATGTCTACGTCAGATAGATGAGATAATGTGGTAACTTATTAGCTGCTCGGGTTCGATAATGGCAAAGATATCCACGATGAAAACTCAATTTGATGGAGTGTCACTCCACATTTGAATGTACATATGTCTCATAAATCGCCTTTTGTATATACTCAACGAAGGTGCAAGCTGTATGGTAAGAAGTGTGCTTCCTAGCTGTATGGTTTCGTTTTTAGACTCATTGCGTGGTACCCTCCTCGAGTGTTTCATAACCTAGGGCTAACGAAGGCCTTGTGTGTGTGCATTTGTTGTGCCTGAGTATGTAATTGTGCCTATGTTTGTCCCTACGACCACCTGACCATTAGTGCTGTTTTTTTTGCGTTCCCTGGAGTTACCGGTTCGGCAATAGATTCCAATAAAGTAAAAGGTTTTAAAAAATCACTAGAGTCGTTTCATTTCACTAAAATTTATCTTTAAAGCAGTGCCCCATCAAGGCCACAGTTTAATGACTGAAACGAGGAAGTAAAGTAAAGGTTAAAAGAGGCATTAACTTTTGAGTAGAGTTCAAAGGTTCCGATATAAATGAGGGGGGAGAAAATATTTGCTTTTTGTCTATAGACTACAATTACGAAACAGGTAAAACCAGACATAGATAAAGACTATAGCGAAGCTAAAGAAAATCAGAGAAATATGTTTTTTTCTTTATCTTAAACCGGTTTCCGCCAGAAGCTGATGTCAGGCTGGACCACCGCCTTCTAGTGTGTTTGAGTTTCTTTTATGTGTTGTTTCTGGTGAAGTAGCGAGTTAGAGGGAGCTGTTCTTCTTTTCGCCTTCTACAGCAATGTGGGTTCACCTGGAATTTTACATAAATATTTGTCCAGATACTCTTTGTAAACTAGCACATCTGCACCTCGCAAATCTCTGAATATATTTAGTAGAATGTCGAATAGTTGCAGAACGTTGAAATCTAAGCTGCTACATTATTGGGTATTTATTCTTGATGAAGTAGACGAGGTCTTTGCACATAGAAATTTGGTTTATAATTTCATAATCAGCATATCTAATGCGATTATTTAGATTTGTGCCTCTTGTTAGAACGAAGAAACTTATTTCATATCTTCACGTTCTGTATCTTCGCATCTTTTCGCAAATCGTGCAAGGATTATCTTTGAATTTTCTTTCTTACTGCCTCGATATAATTACATGTCCAAGCAACTAAACTCTAAAACATCTTCCCAATCTGGAAGACAAAATTCGTGTATGTGTGTGTGTGTTTGCAGGATTTTGCATATCTATATTTCTCTTCTATCCATTTAACAACCGGCATTAGTTTGTGTACGTCCCTGTAACTCAGCATTGTACCAAAAGATGTCGATAGACTTTAAAACTTTTAAAATTAATCAGTGGAATCGATTTGGTCGAACAAATTTATCAAGGCGGTGTTGAAGCATGACTGCAGTCCAACGACTGGAGCAGGTGACCGCCTGGAAGGATAAAGGACAAAACTTTCGGCGGAATACTGTTACTGAGAACAAATATTGAGACTGATAGCAATATATAATTTTAGACAAAATTTGATGAAGAAATCAGGAATCTAACCAATAGTCTTTCAAACGCAACAGTAATTTTTTAGTAGGGTTTTGAGAAAAGTTTTACATTTTCAAAGGAACATATGGATGTGGGTCAAGGCAAAAGTCTTTGGCAACAAAGTACTTCAAAAAACCTTTTTATTTATGTTTTTGTAATTAGTTTACAAGATTCTTGATGCGAGTTCATGTGATGGAACATATTCTATTTGCATCTCGGGAGCCACTAATGATAAACACATACACACCGGTACAAATTCATCTTTCTATTTTGCTTCTTTATCTATTTATTGGTTACACACATTCGATCAGTCAGCTAGGTTTGTCAAAGTCCCTTCACCGTCGTTCAGGAGCTCGTAAATGACACCCTCTTTCTACTGCATCAAGTTTGGCTGTTAACTGACAAATAAAATTAAAGATGTGAAATATGAACTGCGTGTGTGTTTCTTACTGGCATAATGACTTCCCCGGATACGACAAACTTTCAAATGAAGTAATCGTGTATACCTTCATATTATCTTTAATCTTTAAGATGTTTTAGTCATTAGACTGAGGCTATGATGTGGCGCCGCCTTGAAAGCATTTAGTCAAATAAATCAAACCGCAACACTTAGATTTTTAAGCGTAGTACATATTCTATCAGTCTTTTTTAAAGAAACCCCTAGATTGCGGAGACATGAGCAGAACAACATTGATTTTCAAGCGATATCGGGAAGAAAGGAGCAAAGACACACAGAGATATGTAGTGCGCATGTGAGTGATATACGTATGTTGTGCGTGTGTATGAGTGTGTGTATGCATGTATGTGTGCATATGTATATATACCCTGCACCGTTAGTCACAAATAGTGACAACTTAATTTTTCGTTTCTAGTTTTATATCGTGTATAGCAACGTTCGTTATTATATATATATATATATATATGTAAATAAGGGAAATTAGACAAGGTGGAAAATGCTAAATTATTTTATCATGAAGAACATTTTAATACTGGATTCAGACATTGTGGCTTTTTCAACTTAGAGTAGTAAAGTATGAAAAATAATTAAATTTTGGATAAAATGAAATGAAATGTTTTTTAAAATATTTCCATAGTACTCACTTGCAAGAGACATTTTCCCTTTTCAGTATGTCTCTGTCTCTCTTTGTCACTCTTGTAATATATATATTGGACTCAATTTACAGATGGGCTCAGAATAATAATATGCAGTTTAATGCTGGAAAGTTCCAAGCCCTGCGCTACTAGCATCCTAAACTGAATATGAAACTTACAGGGTACACCGACCAACAGGGAATTTCAATCCCAGAGCCTAAGTCAGTGAGGGACCTGGGTATCGACATAAGTGATGATACCTCTTTCCAAGTGCACATTACCAGGATGGCGACAAAGTCCAGACGACTGGCTGGATGGATCCTAAGAACATTCAGAACCAGAGATAAGGAAACCATGATGGTCCTCTAAGGACCATTTGTCCTTGGCCTCCTGGATTACTGCTCAGAGCTATGGTCACCAACCAGTGTGAAATTAACAGCGGACCTTGAAGCAATCCAGAGAAGATTCACAAAGAAGATAACCTCTTTGCAACAGCTCGGCTACTAGGAAATGTTGAAACAGTTAAGACTCTACTCCCTAGAGAGATGGGAGAGGTATGTAGTAATATATATCTGGAAGATTCTGGAAGGAATTGTGCCAAATTTTGGCATTGAAAGCTACACCAATGCCAGAACGGGACGACACTGCTAGTGCCAAACATCCCAGCAATGCCATCACGCTTCAGGACTAGCTTCTGCAACAGCCTGGGTTTGAAGTGCCCGAAGCTTTTTTATATTCTCCCAAAGAGTCTGAGGAACTTGCACAAAGTAGATGTAGGGTTTTTTAAATCAAAGCTGGACCTCTTCCTGTCGAGAGTCCCAGATGAACCTACCTCATGGCAAGAGGTGCAAATGAGGGTAGCTATATCAAACTCCATGCTTCACGAAGTGCCACATATTAGAGGAGGCTCTTAGTAATAAGATTGTAGCAAAACGGCGGTGCATCAGCATGGCCACAGCTCTGAGCTGAAACTAGAGGAAAAAATATATATATATATACACACATACAAGGTACGTTCTAAAGGTACTTTATTTGTTCCCGCCAAACCTGATGCTGGGCTGGCAAGATCACATTATTGGGGTAGGAGTTGACGCCTCTCTTCCTGCACTTCCACCGGACTTTGTGTGACTCCAAGCCACGTCAGATCCGGGGTGTTACAAACGAATAGTATGTAAATTGTGTATGTATGCATTTATGCATGAACATTCTTCTCGTTGTAATCTATTCAGAACCCTACCAATGTTTCTAGATTTGTTAGAAATAAAACATAATATATCCTTGAAATAATATACAATAATTGCTATTTCAATACGAAATTCATATTCTATAAGTTACAGTTAGATGCTGAATATTTAAAGAGGAATATGGATTTCGTTTAAGAGTGGAATAATCGTCATCAGCGCTTTCTCAAATATTTCGGAGATGTAAAGCACAAAATTGCATCTTATAAAACACATTGGAAAATATTTCAATTTAGATTTTTTTTAAACCCCACATTACTCATCAAGAAAACAGCCAGCGAAACAATAACTGACGAAAACAAATCAAGCAAAATTATAATAATATTCAAATACACACATGCACACACAAAAAACAGTGAAACACCCACAGATATACATACAAAGATACATATATAAATACACATTTGCACGCACACGTATATGTATTTGTGTGTATATATGTATATATATTTGTGTATATATTTATATATATATATATATATATTATATATATATATATATATAATTTCAACAATTGAGGGCAAAATTAATTAATATTAATCAATTTCACCAAGTGTTCAGTATGCAAAGGGACCATTCAAGGCGAATTCAAATTATTACATTATATAAAAGGGCTTAGTAAAATAAATTACTTTGCCGCATACTGAACTCATTAGAAATAGCAGCCAAAAAACTTTTTTAAAGCTATTTCTAATACTTAAAGAAAATCTCTCTCATATATAGTGTTGCTTAATTCAACTCACAAAAGTTTGGGGGTAAGGACATCGAAAAATCAAATGCTAAGGTTATTCGAGAACGTACGTTTCAAGATTAGTCAAAACAACATTTCTATCATCGGCCTCAGAAATTCCTTGGTTTGGATTTGGAAACACTGAAAATAAGAACATACCCTTTCGAAGATCTGCTTCCAACTAACAGTGCCAACAAATTCAAATAAGCAAGCGAAGAGTCCTGTTCTCCCCTTTCCACCAGCGTGGGTTAAAATCATCAAACACTATGCTTATTTCGGTAAAATCCGAAGCATTAATTAGAGGGAGATTAATTATAATTTCAACAATTGAGGGCAAAATTAATTAATTATTAATCAATTTCACCAAGTGTTCAGTATGCAAAGGGACCATTCAAGGCGAATTCAAATTATTACATTATATAAAAGGGCTTAGTAAAATAAATTACTTGCCGCATACTGAACTCATTAGAAATAGCAGCCAAAAAACTTTTTTAAAGCTATTTCTAATACTTAAAGAAAATCTCTCTCATATATAGTGTTGCTTAATTCAACTCACAAAAGTTGGGGGTAAGGACATCGAAAAATCAAATGCTAAGGTTATTCGAGAACGTACGTTTCAAGATTAGTCAAAACAACATTTCTATCATCGGCTCAGAAATTCCTTGGTTTGGATTTGGAAACACTGAAAATAAGAACATACCCTTTCGAAGATCTGCTTCCAACTAACAGTGCCAACAAATTCAAATAAGCAAGCGAAGAGTCTCTGTTCTCCCCTTTCCACCAGCGTGGGTTAAAATCATCAAACACTATGCTTATTTCGGTAAAATCCGAAGCATTAATTAGAGGGAGATTAATTATAATTTCAACAATGAGGGCAAAATTAATTAATTATTAATCAATTTCACCAAGTGTTCAGTATGCAAAGGACCATTCAAGGCGAATTCAAATTATTACATTATATAAAAGGGCTTAGTAAAATAAATTACTTTGCCGCATACTGAACTCATTAGAAATAGCAGCCAAAAAACTTTTTTAAAGCTATTTCTAATACTTAAAGAAAATCTCTCTCATATATAGTGTTTGCTTAATTCAACTCACAAAAGTTTGGGGGTAAGGACATCGAAAAATCAAATGCTAAGGTTATTCGAGAACGTACGTTTCAAGATTAGTCAAAACAACACAACATTTCTATCATCGCTCAGAAATTCCTTGGTTTGGATTTGGAAACACTGAAAATAAGAACATCCCTTTCGAAGATCTGCTTCCAACTAACAGTGCCAACAAATTCAAATAAGCAAGCGAAGTCTCTGTTTCTCCCGTTCTCCCCTTTCCACCAGCGTGGGTTAAAATCATCAAACACTATGCTTATTTCGGTAAAATCCGAAGCATTAATTAGAGGGAGATTAATTATAATTTCAACAATTGAGGGCAAAATAATTAATTATTAATCAATTTCACCAAGTGTTCAGTATGCAAGGGACCATTCAAGGCGAATTCAAATTATTACATTATATAAAAGGGCTTAGTAAAATATTACTTTGCCGCATACTGAACTCATTAGAAATAGCAGCCAAAAAACTTTTTTAAAGCTATTTCTAATACTTAAAGAAAATCTCTCTCATATATAGTGTTTGCTTAATTCAACTCACAAAAGTTTGGGGGTAAGGACATCGAAAAATCAAATGCTAAGGTTATTCGAGAACGTACGTTTCAAGATTAGTCAAAACAACATTTCTATCATCGGCTCAGAAATTCCTTAAAAAAGTTTTTTGGCTGCTATTTCTAATGAGTTCAGTATGCGGCAAAGTAATTTATTTTACTAAGCCCTTTTATATAATGTAATAATTTGAATTCGCCTTGAATGGTCCCTTTGCATACTGAACACTTGGTGAAATTGATTAATAATTAATTAATTTTGCCCTCAATTGTTGAAATTATAATTAATCTCCCTCTAATTAATGCTTCGGATTTTACCGAAATAAGCATAGTGTTTGATGATTTTAACCCACGCTGGTGGAAAGGGGAGAACAGAGACTCTTCGCTTGCTTATTTGAATTTGTTGGCACTGTTAGTTGGAAGCAGATCTTCGAAAGGGTATGTTCTTATTTTCAGTGTTTCCAAATCCAAACCAAGGAATTTCTGAGCCGATGATAGAAATGTTGTTTTGACTAATCTTGAAACGTACGTTCTCGAATAACCTTAGCATTTGATTTTTCGATGTCCTTACCCCCAAACTTTTGTGAGTTGAATTAAGCAAACACTATATATGAGAGAGATTTTCTTTAAGTATTAGAAATAGCTTTAAAAAAGTTTTTTGGCTGCTATTTCTAATGAGTTCAGTATGCGGCAAAGTAATTTATTTTACTAAGCCCTTTTATATAATGTAATATATATATATATATATATATATACACTGCATTTAGAAAAATCATCAGTTTTTCATTATCGCGATCATTTCGCAATTTTCGGATTTTCATACATACGCACGTATACACACATATGCAAACACAAACACACACGCACAGGCATATATACACATTTTGGTAATGATAATATTAGTCACAAGAAATGAAGGAACTGTTCCTTAGATTATTTATATACAGTTACGGGAAAATCAAATTGTCCAAAGAAATAAAACAAAGTGGAGGGAAATAGAATCTAAGAAAGCATCGCAAAATAACGTAAAATGGTTTTGTTATTAGTATTTCGAATTTTGAAGTACAATAACGTGAACATTTTTCTGTATCGTGTTTTCTTTTCTTTTATTGAATATTTTTTTTCATTTATTTTCTTGGAAATGTTATTGTTTTGCTAAAGAAAAATTATTTCATTTCTTCTGGGTAGCCTAAGTATTATTACCAATATGCATGTGTTTATGTTTGTGTGTGTGCATCCACGTAATGTCTCTGCTTTCATTGGTGGCATATAGCATGTTGCAATTAGATGCAGTGTTGTCATTGAGTTCTTGACAAACATCAGATAGCTGCTGTCCAGCATCCACTGATGGCTAGAGCTTGTTTATGGAAATGAGCCGATAGAGAGAAGCAATGTGCAGTGATGCATGAATAAGATTAAGCTAGGCTATTAAAGCATTGAAATTAAACCACGCAGTGGGACGCGATCGACTACTCATGTATGTGTGTGTGTGTGTGTGTGTGTGTGTGTTTATGTATAATACGATAATTATACGTTAAAATCTTCCCAGCTAAATAATTATACCATTTTTCTAATTCATAATATCTGTGAAATATACGTTGTGTTAAAAACTAATAGTACGGAACATTAATTGTTCGTTTCACATTGGAATCATGACCTATAATACGTGCGTCCTCTGAGATTAAGCTAAAAAAATACATGGCTCGATATTATCCTATTTAGACGTATCATGCTGAGTGATACTAACTCCCACAAAACTTATGGGCAGTCCTTTCATATCATACATTTTTATTATCGATTTCAAGTAAACTATTACTCTAAAATCTCGACATGCTAGGCATATTCATCGCAATATTTCTCATATTGAGGTTTTAAAACTTATTTAAAAGATTGGATTTCAAGTATTTAATTCCCTATTTGCCCTTTCATTTACAAATATCTTGAAATTTCTAGTTTATAATTATTTATTCCTTCGCTTTAGTGATTAGATATTAGGTTATCTAGGTTCTTCATGTCCCTTTGCATTGTAATACATCCCATGATTAAAACAAAAAGTGGTACATTTACATGAAAATTATATATAAATGTCCAATGAATATTAACTGTGTACTACATAGCAATTTTGAAATCCGGAAGTTTACTTTAACCGAATCGAGTAAATTATCTGTAATATATCCTACATTGTCTTCTCTAATTATTGCTAATATTTGTTATTGCAATATCAATATATGTCTTTAAAATAAATAAAATATTAGGAAGAAAATGACAAAATGAGTTCGAATTTAAATGTCTTATCATTGCGTTTCTGAAGTAGAAATGAAATTTGAGAGCGATAAGTTCTTGAATATTAAAATAGTATATTCTTCTTACCCGCAATTGCTATGAAATGGAATACTTTCATATGCATATATTTCAAACGCACACATTTGGAAAACGAATGCATATTTTTAATATCTAATATATCGAATAATCAAT
>NC_043003.1:67139026-67166526 GCF_006345805.1 Octopus sinensis | reverse complement strand
AGGGTGGATGCTACTGTAGTTTGTAGCTCCAGGAAAACACCTCCTCCAGCTGGCTATAGACACACTTTCTGTGCCATATCAGTATTTGTGAAGGGAAGCCATCCTTTCGTCTTCAACTTATGATACACACGGTCTCGAGTTTCAAGTTATTGACCTATCATCGGCGTGTGACAATTATAGTTGTCGACGGGAAGTCAGTGCCCCTCACAAATACATATACTTTTTCCAGTATCGATTGACACTGATATTGAAAAAGTGAAATCAAACAATGATAAATCTCAGAGCGAGTTATATACAGTAGCGGCAACACATCGTGACGCATATTTGCCATTTGTTCAACAATTGACAATCGTAGTAAAATGGTTAGATTCATCATTTAAATACCCTCCGATGGGCCCCAGCCTGCTAAATCTTACGAACCGTATTTTGACCCATCCATACGTCGCTTATATATCACGGTTTGGTGAACGCACTAACTAAGTTCTAACTGCATTTCAACTAATCAGTATGTAGATTAGACGGCGCGGTTTATTGGGCATGTTACAGATTCTTTAATTTCACCGCACCTAAAGGAATAATTGTTCGGCCATATTTAAGAATGTTGTAAACAACATTCCTATTTTCATTGAATTCTACTGTTACTGTTCCACAAATGTTTATATTTCAAAGGAGTCAATAGCCATATGGATGATGCTACTACCGTCTTCATCATCTCTTTAATTATTGGTGTTGTTCGTGGGGGGCAGTGTTGGTATTAGTAATAGCAGTAGTACCATTATTGTTATGACCATCATCATTATAATTATCATTACTCCTGCCACTGCAGATTTTTATGGAAGACTAGCAGCCACCATGCATACCAGCCTCCCTTCTCCACCTCAACGATGTTGTACGAGAGAAAGGCAAAAGCCGATAAAGCTTGGCGCCAGTGACGTCGTGACTCATATATACAGCCGACTGCACTGGAACAACGTGAAATAAAGTGTTTGCTCAAGAACGCAATATACAGCACGGTTCGAGAATCGAACTCACTAAATAATGATATATATATATATGTATGTATTATGTATGTATGTATGTATCAGATCTTGCGAGTTCTCCTTGACTCGCTAAAAGAAGATTAGAAGCCAATTGGTCCAGGAAACTGGACGGTAAATGTTTTTCATTTCCAAATCTATTCCTGTCGAATTTTATCCCCAATTTTTGTGGTTATAGAACCTAGCTGTTCTTTCTAGCGTGTAGAATCCCTATAAGTGAATTCCTTATGTGTTTAAATATACACTGTATCGAATGATAAATATATATATATATATATATATATATATATATATATATATATATATATATATATATATATATATATATATATATATATATGTATATATATATATTGCTTAGTAATCACTGACAATAAATTTCGGGTTCCACAGCTCCAGTATTTTATCAATTCTCAGAATGGTCTTTTAACCAATCAGTCACTATAGGAGATCAAGTTTCCAAAACCCAAAAAAAAAAAAAAAAAAAAACATTAATTGAATTTTAGTTCCAGGAAGTTATATATGTTGTATGTTGGGGTTAGATGAGACTGAAATACAATTAGATTAATAAGCACCTTAATGTAACGGATCAGCTCCTAGCGAAAATCGTTTGGCTGCATGACATCTCTACTCAATTCAAACCAATTCGCTTCATTAAATTAACTAATGACCTTCAGAAAAACATTTACTTTTTTATTTTATTTTATACTTAATTTAATGAAGAAATGTTGGCCATTCTATGGCCGAATGGTTGAGAAATTTTCTTCGGAAAAACAAGATTCCATGTACGATCTCACTGATTGTTATTTTGGTCAAATATCCTTTTCTATATCTACGGCTCTTCCCATTACATTTCCAGTAAAAATTATGTTGACGGAAATTATACAGAAGCTGGTCAGATGGGTTGTACTTGCAGTTGAATATATATAGTCTCGTCACAAACTATATCACGCTAATAATGTCGAGAGTTTGCGTGTCTGTGGAAAGCTCTACCGCTTACACGCTAATTCAATCATGTAAATATGAACGCGCACGCATATCTGTGTATGGGTCTGTGTAAGTGTGTGTGTATGTATTCTCTTCTGATTATTAATTATTTAATTCGTCTTCATCCGATGAAAGTATTTGTTTCTAACAAGGATACAAAGCACCTTTGTTGGAATTTAAATAACAAAAACAATGTCACATTTTGAATTTGAGAAAAGTCTTGTACGCTTTTGCTTCTCCCCTCCGAGATTGTATTTATAATGTGCGAGTTATTTGGTTAGATTCTTTTTCTAAAAATCCTACCTTATCTAGATAATCATTTACACACACGCACACATACACATTTATATATACATACATACATACATACATACATACATACATACATACATACATACATACATACATATATACATACATTCATACATATATATATGTATATATATTATATATATATATATGTGTGTGTGTGTGTGTGTGTGTGTATCCGTAAATATAATATGTGACAATTATTCGGTAGCCATGACAAAACTCCGAGTTTCGGATGTCGGGGCGGGAACTCGGAGTTTTATCATGGCCACCGAATAATTGTCACATATATTTACACATAAATTCCTCTTCTTTAGATAATATTGAGGTCTCTTTCATTCTTTTGTTGTCTTACCATTTCTATCAATATATATATATATATATATATATATATATATATGTCATTATTCATTTTTATTTCAATGTTTCTTGCTAAAAGAGAAAGAGCTGGTTTCTAACCTAGATCCCAGGCTCCTTCAGTGGAATTTCAACACCAATAGTGTATTTTGTATGTTTGTATGTATGTATGTACGTATGTATGTATGTATGTATGTATGTATGTATGTATCCATGTGTAATGTGTAGCAAGTTATTTTTCACAATGCCGCTAAATGTTTTCCAACATATATATAATTAATACATAATTTCTCTTATTAAACAAAGTTCTGTAAGAACAAATATATAAGTCCCATAAAATAATAACTAAGGAAAAAACCTATGTACTTTAAACGTATTTTTTCGTTTTTCTATTCACTACTGAAGAGTACAAGTAAGACTACTACAATGTTCTACTTATGAATATCTGAGTCCATTGGTATGAAACAATTGTATAGCAATATCAAAACTAAAAACTATTATCCATTTTAACATCTAATCTCCTTCCTTACTTAACTATGAATGAATTTGTTGAACTTTGTTTAATAAGTTAAGTCATATACTGTTTGTTTTAATACAAACTTTCATACCTAAACGAATTTTTAAAAAGAATCTGAAAATAAAATATGACGAAAAAACATTAGAAATCTTAGGACAAAATTCCAATTAAAGAACGAACACATTAATGCGATAAAATATATATAATATATAAATATACATACATGCATGTAAGCATATATGTGTGTGTGCGCGTATTTCTCTCCCTATATATATATATATATATATATATATATATATATATATATATATATATATATATATATATATATATATATATATGTTTACATATATATATGTATGTATTTCTATGTGATCTGTATGCATAAGTTTATGTAGGAATTCTTGTCCGGCCGTGTGAGTCGATACAGTGTTATATTAAAACATCGTACAGTAACAGATTCACGAACAGTGATTATGAAAATGGATATACATCTCTGTATTTGGTTTGCGGCGTTATAGATGTGAACTCGTGCCATGAAGTGTATATTTTTGTATGTCTGTAACATCATTATGCCAGTAATAAACACAACACACACTGGTTCTGTTTCACTTCTTTATTTTTGCCTATGTCAATTGGTTAACTAGTTGACCAATTAAGCAATCGATGTTTTGAGTAACTATTCGGTTAATTAATTAATCAATCCTTGGCTTGTCAAAGATTTTACATCGTGATCTCATCAATGACATGAACTTTGCAATCACGTTCTGTCCCATGTCTGCGGATGTGTGTTGTTTAGCTATTGAGTGTATTTCACATCTTCGAGGGACGAAATTTTTCAGAAATTATATTATGATTGCATCACGTACCTCCAGGAAAGCATAATTTCAGTTCACAACTAATCTAATTATTTTCTGTCGTTGTGAAACAAAACTGCCTATTACCAGCAATGTTTCCCTAGAATTTGAATGTTGATGTGATGTTCAGTTTTATTCTAACTCATATAATGAATGCCAAATTTTCAAACAGTCTTTCGAGACGTTAGAAGAAGCAATTATCGATATAGAAAAAAACAAGCTTTAGAATACGAATAAAGGTTGTCTTTTGTTTCATCATAAATTGGACGTTGAAATATTTGCTCCCTTACTAAAATTGCAAAAATAATGTTTGCTAAATCAGGAGGAAGACACTTTTATCATGTTGTCAGTAATTACTATGTTATTTGATATTGGTTCCAAATCTTTGCACAAGACCAATAATTTCAGGGAAGTGGCTATCTAGTTTACACAGACCTCTGTCCTGTTCTAAGCTGGAACTTATTTTATCGATTCCGAAACGATGAAAGGCAAAGTTGACCTGGACGGTATTTGGACAAAACACATAAAGACGGACGAAATGCCTGTAAGCACTTTGCCCGGTGTGCTAATGATTCTGTCAGCACGTTGCCATTGCTATGCTATTCAATATTTAAAAAACAGTATAGGACAGTGAGCTGGCAGAATCGTAAGCATGCTGGGTAAATGCTTAGCCGTATTTGTTCGTCTTTACATTCTGAGATCAGATGCTGCCAAGATGGACTTTGTCTTACATCTTTTAGAGGTTGATAAAATAAGTACCAGATATATTCTGGAGTCCATGTAATTGACTTAGCCCTCATCCAAATTTGCTGGCCTTGTACCGAAATCTGAAATCAATATTAGAAAGCAGGACAACCATTTGATTCCTACTTATGTGAGCACTAAATGGGTGAGAATTAACATTTTCTTATCAGATTTCTCTTTGCGTGTAAGCCAATAGAGACCCGAGTTGTAACTTTTTACCTGAACAATTAAAATAGATAGCAGTCTATAAACACATTTCCTCGTTATTAAAACAACTCTTTTATTATATACATAGGTTTCGTAGCAGAATTTTAGTAGATATCTTATTTTATTTTGAAATTTTTAGTATACCAATTTGGTATTCTGACAACTTGGAGTATTTAATCCATCCTATATATTTCGTACATATTTATTATTTTACCCGCGAGGTTTACTTCCCTCGAATAATTTACGAAACTGTAGTACAAGTTCCCCTTCCTACTACTCACATAACACTAGCTCAGATAAATTCTCCAACAAACAATATATCCTTATTATGACCAAATAAACTTTAACGAGATTTGATTTCTTTTGCAACATGAATATTTTCTTTATTCCTTTAATGTATACTTCTCAGAAATAGATACCGTGAAAATCAATAACAGTATCGAAATTGGTATGACGAAAGTCTTTGTCGCTTTGATAATACACATCGCTGTAAAATGATATAAAAAAGGGAAATAAAAGTGAATTTGCGCTTTTAATGTACAAAGGAACTGTATCAGAAAACAACTGTCATCTTTAATGGTATAGGTTTGTGTCCCTAATCATGATAAACTACTTCAGGTCTTTGAATAATTATAGTCTGTTGTACACTATAACAAGTGTGAACTTCTTTTAAAGTGAAATAATAGAACAATAACAACTCCGAAAAATACCTTTGTTTTACAAAGTCCATTGTGAATGTCTACCCTTCCATACATTGTCGTTCCGGAAATAATTTTGTATTTTTTTCTGTTTCTAGTTTTAATCATTCAGGAAATGCCAGAATACATTCAATATCCGTCACTTACATCTGATATAAAACATCTACATTGTTTGTCTAACATTTACTTAGTTATTTCTTTAATTTCACTATCAGTGCTTGAGAAATATTTTATAAACTCGTAATACATTTTTATTTGATTTATTTGTTAAGGTTTTACACTTCACCATAAAATCATTGCAGCTCTATAAACATAACAGAAACATGTTACTTAAAATAAGAACATTACCACCAACCTCAGCCTTACATTCTTTATTATACCCCCATCACAAAATAACCTCGAGCAATAATTCCGAGGATATAAAATAAACAAAGAACTACTATATCGTTACAATTAGTATCTACAAATATAAAACCCATGCAAACTGGTTCACATTATCTTCAAGGCGTATAGGAATCTACTTAAAATACTTCTGCTAAATAACTGCAGAATCGTAAAAGTTGGAATTATAAGAAGTCAACAAATAGATGAACAAAAGAAACGAAATATATGTATAGTTAAATATATGTATAGCTCTTATACATAAAATTATATAAAAGGCATAGATCCAGCGCCTGTAAACATGAGAAACACAAAGTAAATTAATACAATATGCATTAAACACTACGACGAGCATTACTAAAAATATCCCTCGTTCCCTATCTATCTATATATCTATCTATCTATATATCTATCTATATATATATATATATATATATATATATATATATATATATATATATATATATCTATCTATCTATCTATCTATCTATCTATCTATCTATCTATCTATCTATCTATCTATCCTTACGTAAGTATGCATTTATGTATGTATGTATGTATGAATGAATGTATGTATGTATGTATCTATCTAGCGAGCTAGCTAGCCTGCTAGTTGAAGAACTAGGGTGAGATAACGAGTACCGTGGTCACACTCACCCAGCAATGCGCCAAGGGGAGGCTATCCCTAAAAGGTCGGGCGGAGGTGGCGACCGCGTACATCGCATCCGTCATCGATTACCGTCTGACCCTCGTGCCTTGTCCCAACCCTACCATTACCAAACTGGAACGCATACTCTTCCGCTTTTTGTGGCAGGGAAGCGTTCTGATGGTTAGGCGATCCATATGCTGTCAACACCCGCTAAATGGAGGGCTTGGCATGACGTGGTTGAAGGTGCGCAGACATGCGCTAAGACATCTCCGGCGCTTCGTAGACGACGGTGAACAGGTGTGATCACCGTTTGTTCGGCGCGCTTTCACGCAGCTCGTCTCTTTGGCCGAGCTGCAGTCGTGGATCAAACAGAGACCGAGGCTAGACGAATGGCACCGCGTGTGCCGCCTTGCTCTCAAGCAACGCTGCCGTCCAGGACCAAACTTTTGCGACTTCAATTCCACGAAGGTGTTGTATAGAAGCTTAATGGAGGGGAGTTGAGACGACGTTCTCAGGCAGAATCTGGGATTCAACGAAGAACACCTGACCCGCCTGTTCAGGACAACGTTTGGGCAGGGACCTATGGACAAGCACCAAACATCCCTGGCCTGACAGTGCTATCGGGAAGCATTCTTTCTTTCTGTCTGTCTATCTATCTATCTATCTATCTATCTATCTATCTATCTATCTATCTATCTATCTATCTATCTATCTATCTATCTATCTATCTATTTATCTATCTCTATCTAAATATCCTAACCTTTTCCT
Source organism: Octopus sinensis (assembly GCF_006345805.1). Taxonomy (NCBI): domain Eukaryota; kingdom Metazoa; phylum Mollusca; class Cephalopoda; order Octopoda; family Octopodidae; genus Octopus; species Octopus sinensis. The sequence goes on along the minus strand of NC_043003.1, from coordinate 67,159,015 downwards.
CTTTGGCCAAGCCATCACCAACTCTTTCAAGTTTCACTTGAAAAGGAAGTTGAGGGTGGATAGGGAAGTGTTGCCTTGTAGCAAGTTTGTCGAAAGTGGGGTGAATGCTGGAAGAATGGTCAGTGTGAAAGGGCCAATTCTAAGCGTACACCTGTAAAAAGAGAATCGAAGTAGAAGGGCTCTTGCCCTGTTGTTTAGGCACACGTGGCTTTTGTGGGTTTGCCCTTGAGGACCTTAAATCGCCTCCCCTGTTGAGAGCTTTAAATTGTTTAATTCTTAATCGTTATATATATTGTTTACAATATATATAACCCATTGTATCGGCCAATTTTGTCTTTTATGTTGTATGTCATTTAATGTAATTTTATGTAAGCCATTGTGACCAATAAACGACTTAATTATTATTATCATCACCACCACCACCACCACCATCATCATCATCATCATCATCATCATCATCATCATCATTATTATTATTTTTATTGATATTATTATTTTATTTTGATTTTTGCTTTGTATTTGTACAAGTTGACTCCAAGTCTCACCTAGAGACCTCAAGAAATAAGAAGTTACAAGTTACAAGTCCAAGTTGGAGTTATGACTAGAGTACTATATATTTGGTTTTGCACAAAGTATTCTTCCCGAGAACGTCTGTCAACATATAAGTAAATTAAAAGTTTGTTTTAAAAGAAATTTGTTAAGATGGTAGTCTGATGTTAAGATGATAGTAAAAAGTGTTTACTGTTAAGTACATTTAAAACTCTTTTGAGATTTCATAGACAATAATTTTCGTAGACTATTTGTTCTTGCAGATTCTGGGACTGCGAACAGCAGCCTGCCGACAGATGCCTCACAGGTTCTCTTTGCGCACAATATATGCTTTGATACTTCGTTATTAGTTATCGTGCGAGACATTCTACACCCAAACACCAGTCTCAAAATCATAGCTGTCCGCGGCAGACCAGCTTTTGGGGCTTTCTCTGTTTTCATAGCGATTCCGATTTCTCTGACATATTTCTCGAACTTGGTTGTTAGTACTCCGAGTACCCTTACAACTACTGCAATAACAGACACTCTCTCTATAATCCACATGCTTGCAATTTCATCTTTTAGTATTTACCACTTTTCAATCTTTTCTAATTGTTTGTTACTTATGCGTGCATCCACAGGTATGATAATATGTGTAACCTTGGTTTCCTTTTTCCTTCCATGCCATAACAATAACTGTGTCTCCGATCCTCGATTAGGGAGTTACATTGGATTATAAAGTCCCACGGAAACTTATATCCCTTGTTCATGGTGACTCCTTCAGGTTCATGCTCGTACCATTTCCGTGTTCTGTTCAGGCAGTACATTTCACATAGCCTCCAGTGGGATAAGCTCTACAGGCACGGCTCGAGACACATTGGACCGACTTGCCCGAGATGCGGTCAGAGCGACGAAACCGTTCCGTACGCACTCGTGCAGTGTCTATAGCCTACTTTTTGTAGTAATTTTGGGCCAGCTTGCTACACTCACTCACAATAGGTGAGATTCTTTCGTTTCTACTGTCACACATCCTCCAAAGGGGAACCCGCTGCTCTTATCTATTTGGAACTTGATGTAATTAGTTCTCGAAGCTTCTTCCTGAGCGCTGCATATAAGTTGCTCAATGCATCCTTTCAGATCACATTTTCTTCGCTATAATTTTATTATTATTATTATTATTATTATTATTATTATTATTATTATTATTATTATTTTCTTTTTTTTTATTATTATTGTTTTTGTTGTTGTTGTTGTTGTTGTTACTGTCGTTTTTATTATTATATGTTCGACTTCTTTTTTGTATTTGTACAAGTTGGTTCCAAGTCTCACTCAGAGATATCAAGGGACAACAAGTTAGAAGTTCATGTTGGTGTTATGCCTAGGGTGTCATGTATTTGGTTTTGCACAAAGTATTGTTCTAGAGAATGTTTAAGAAAACATATGAAAATAATAAGTTTGTTTTAAAATTTCAGATTACATAGACAGTGTTTTACGTAGGATATGGGCAGTTCCCATGAGCACTATCATTTGAAATCTGCCATGTTGGGGTTTCCTGGTATCTGAGCTAGGTAGCAATCAGACCCTTTTGCTATAATAAAAAGTATTATTTTAGTCTTGAGGTTCCACATTTTGCCAATTTTTATTTCAAGATATTTACACTTGCTCAGTATTTGGTAGGTCGTAACATTGACAGCCATGTGGAGGCATGATAATTGTAAGAAATCTTTCAATATAATGCCTGGCGTCTTCGCATCTATTTTTCTGCCAGTTCGAATGGTGAATTTGCAGAGGATAAGATAGTATCATTTTCAAGCACTGGAGGTGGTTTTTACCATGGGGCAGGTCCATATTTTTGCAAATTATACAGTGAAAATATTGTGCTGCTCTATGATGCCTGTTATTATCATTATCATCATCATCATCATCATCATGATTATTATTATCATTATTATTATTATTATTATTATTATTATTATTATTATTATTATTATTGAGTGAGAGAGCAGTGCATGCCATCAAAGTGACACTGGGGTAAAATATACGAAGCCCAATATACCCATCATGACTACCCGTCTGATAAGGGTTCACCAGGCACATGCATCACAAACATATGAGCGCGACATGGTGATCTCATATCAAGATAAACAGCACATGACCTTGCAGGTGGGGCCCAGTTAGAATTTTCTTCAGGTTGAGTAGCCCATCCCGCTCAAAAGGTCCCTGAATAAGGGCTGTTTAAGGATGTTGAAAGAACCACCCATGTTTCCAGAGGTGAATTATTCAAACCCCAAAGAATCCCTCTCAACACATGGCTATGATGCTCCCCCACTACTGCTGCTCGTGATCAGAGATGCACATATCGTCAGCCACTAAGGGACATGCTCAACTGGTTAAGGTCAAACAACTGACACGCAAATCTGTGGTATTGAGCAGAATATTTGCTGTAGCCCATCTTTTATACCAAGACAAAACAATGTACATGATAACACTTCCAATCAGTTAAGATCAGAAGCCATGAGAGCCACTGCCTGGTATTGCATCAGGGCATTATTATTATTATATTATTATTATTATTATTATTATTATTATTATTATATTATTATTATTATTATTATTATTATTATTATGTGTTTGACTTTTGCTTTGTATTTGTACAAGTTGGCTCCAGGTCAGAAATTCATGTTGGTGTTATACCTAGGATGTCATGTATTTGGTCTTTTACCTACTATTGTGCTAGAGAATGCTTAAGAAAACATGGGAAAATTATGAGTTTCTTTTAAAATTTGAGATCACCTAGACTATTATTATTATTATTATTATTATTATTATTATTATTATCATTTTTCAGTAGTTTTATTTTTATAGCGTGCTTTCACTTCACTACCGAGCGCAGCTCTGTGTGCCTTGGGTATGTGCTGTGATTTGTTGTGATGCTCTGATGGTTATTGTATGGAAAGTGTTCTGCGTAGGATGTGTGCAGTGCCTAGTAGTGCAATTTTCTGTATGTTATATGTGTTTGTAAGTCCTGGTGTTTTTGTTATGTATTTGTCTGAATATTTTTTATCATGCCTAATGCACCTACTATGATAGGAATTGTTTCTGTTTTCAGGTTCCGCATTCTAGTTACCTCTATTTCCAGGTCTTTGTATTTTGAGAGTTTCTCCATTTCTTTTAGAGACACGTTGTCATCTTCCGGTATTGATACATCAATTAGAAAGCATTTTTTTTTTCTTCATGATCTCTGACAACTATATCTGGTCTGTTGGCCTTAATTTCTCTATCTGTGTGTATCGGCATATCCCAGAGTATGGTTGCTTTCTCGTTTTCTGTGACCTTTTCTGGTGTGTACCTATACCATCTTTTTTCTGTTGTTATTCCATAATGTTGGCATAGCTTCCAATGTATGTAGGTTCCAACTCTGTAATGTCTGTGAATATATTCCTTCTTAGCCAGGACTGGGCAGCTAGAGATAATATGATTTATTGTTTCTTGTCCATCTCCACATATTCTGCAGTTACTTGTAATATTTCTTTTCATTACATGTTTTTGGTAATTTCTGGTGGGGAGGCTTTGGTCTTATTATTATTATTATTATTATTATCATTATTATTATTATTATCATTTTTCAGTAGTTTTATTTTTATAGCGTGCTTTCACTTCACTACCGAGCGCAGCTCTGTGTGCCTTGGGTATGTGCTTTGGTTTGTTGTGATGCTCTGATGGTTATCGTATGGAAAGTGTTCTGCGTAGGATGTGTGCAGTGCCTAGTAGTGCAATTTTCTGTATGTTATATGTGTTTGTAAGTCCTGGTGTTTTTGTTATGTATTTGTCTGAATATTTTTTTATTATTATTATTATTATTATTATTATTATTATTATTATTATTATTATTATTATTATTATTATTATTATTATTATCATTATTATTATTAATTTATTACTATTAATGTAATACGGCTTTGGTCTTATTATTATTATTATTATTATTATTATTATTATTATTATTATTATTATTATTATTATTATTATTATTATTATTAATTTATTACTATTAATGTATATGGTCATATTCGATACAGTTCGGGATAAAAATTTTGATTTCCCACCTCTTGTTTTATGAAGAAAAACAATATATTTGCATTTTCTTTCGTTTTGTAAACAATGCAACTCTCGGAAGGTTAGTTTTTCTTTATCATGAGATGGAATGGTGCAATGTGTGCCTCGAGTGTTTTCGTTATCTAAAAAAAACAATATTTCCCATAAGTAGCATGATCAACCAAGAATCTGTACAATGTCGACGGTGCCGTCAAAATATTTTGAAAACAAAATGTTTAATATTCACAACTAGAAAGAAATTTAATACGGTTTCTCGAAAATATACAACAAATATTTTGATTTTAACGAGTAAAAACAAATATGGATATTTCAAATAATGTTACTAGGAAGTGTAACGAAAGCAATTTTATAACGATTTTAAATTAGTGAAAAGTTTTTGAATTGGGCTAGCTCCTGAGAAAGGAAAGGATGTAGGAAAGATATGTTACTAGTGACACTGACTCTTTGGCACACTGAGAAATGGACAAGACTGTAACATCACTTTTTAAGCTACTGGAAAATCATAAGCAAAGATAGAAAGTACATGCCCTCAAGTTCTGCTCAGTGGAACCGAATCCAGGACTACATGAGTGTGACGCGTGCTTCTTAAGCATCAGTCATGTCTGAGGTCGTGATGCATACACTCACACACTCGTTTATATATGTATGTATATGTTAGTGTGTTTGCGTGCGTAAATTACTACTTAGTATTTTTTTCATATTCCTTACTAATATGTATGTGTGTGTGTATGTATTACATGATAACAAAGGAGTTTTTTTTAATAAATATTTTTGGTTTACGTTTCGAGATTACTATATTGCACATGAATAAATCTTTTCCCTTTAATAAATCGCCATTTTCCTATTCAAGATATTTCACAAAATAATACGGAAATTTTTAATCATATTGAGACTTAATTTTAAAAATGTGGCATTATTTAAGAGGAAGGGCTTCCATGATCCCGACAGAACAGTTGAAGAAATACTGGTTGCATTTACCTGGTGTTAAGACGAAATGGCATGTAGAGTTCATTCACCACACTGCTCACGAGCCATGCAATACGTTTGTTGATGCAACTGAAATGTGATTGTCAAGAATGTTGGTACTGATGTTGATGTTCAGAACATCATTAACTTTGTGGCAGAATAACAGCAGAGGATGGGATCAGGAGTGATTTTCAGTAACATCTGGTTAAATGAGGTTGTGCATTCACATACAACTACTCATGGTTTTCTAATGCCAAAAAGCCGATTCCAGAGCAAGTTGCTCAGCATGTAAGATCAAAACCACTTGAGAGCTGGAAAATTAGGAGAAGAGCACCAGCGTAGTTAGATTGTGTGCAGCACCAACGTCCTCTCAAAGATTTTTAAATATGCGAATATCTGAAATAAACTCGACTGCTCTCACAAATGAGAATACTAAAAATGAACCCAACCGCTCACAAAAATCAAGTAAAAGAAAACGGAAACATAATTCAGAATTCTTGTCCTGTATCGGATCAATCCCAAAATCTGATCAGTTCGTGCCACTCACAATCCCAAGCATACAAAGACGACTGAAAACAATACCTCCGCCTGCGCTAAGGCGGAGGTAATAACAATGTCGATAATCATACATGTTCTTTGTTTTTTATATAATATAATAAGAATAATAACTCGAATGTGGAGCCTAACAGAGACAATTCCTTTTACAGTAGGCGCATTAGTTATGATTAAAAAAAGCAGCCAGTAGTGCAATGAAGGCACGTGATAAAATAATAATGATGATGAAGATAATATTGTTTTGGCTTGGTATAAAAGATCCGTCACAGCAAATATTCTGCAGATTTAGTTGTCAGTTGTTTGAACTTTACTAGATGAGCATGCCCCTTAGTGGCTGACGATGTGTGCATCTCTGATCACGAGCAGAATTAGTGGGGGAGTATCATAGCCAGGTGTTGAAAGGAATTCTTGGGGTTAGGATAATTCCTCTATTGAATCATGGGTGTTTAGTTCATCATCCTTAAACAACCCTTATTCAGGGACCTTTTAAGCGGGGTTGGATACTAGATCTGAAGAAAATTCTAACTGGGCCCACCTGCAAGGTCATGTGTTGTTTATCTTGGTATGAGATCACCATATCGCGCTTATATGTTTGTGATGCGTGTGCCTGGTGTATCTTCATCAGACGTGTAGTCATGATGGGTATACTGGACTTCGTATGTTTTACCCCAGTGTCACGTTGATGACACGCACGGCTCACTCACTCAATAATAATAATAATAATAATAATAATAATAATAATAATAATAATAATAACAATAATAATAATAATAATAATAATAATAATAGCAACAACATCCTCACTGTAGGCATCCTCATCAGGAAATGGAACGACAATTTTTTTCTAGTAACAAATAGAACAAAGATCCATAAAACTTACTGGAAAGAATATTTATATGGAGTCAAGCAAATTGCAATTTTGTCGCTAGGCATTGACTACTGCATGGAGAACTATATATAAAATGCCGTATAAATTGCCTTTTAAACCTGTACCCTTGTTACTAATACTATTACTGAAAATAATACCGTTCGTGGAGTTATCCTAGTTTGCAACCGTAATTTTCTACTCACGGAATCTTGTTTATCAACAGATATCTTGCTTCGATTAGCAAGACCTATGCCTCTCATTTATTGACACATTGAAATTTACAAAAAGCTGCTCCCTTCCCTTGTGACCCGGTACATCATTTGATTTATCTGTCCTATTCACTTTCGTCTCTCTATTTTTGCATATATCTGAAAAGATAGTGAAAGTTAAATCTATTTTTCTTTCTATTTGCAGGTGTCGGTTTTGCTATGGTGATCATCAGTTGGTTCATAATGCTTTATTATAACGTCATCATCAGTCACACACTATACTACTTTTTTGCGTCAATGAAGAGTGAAGTCCCCTGGGCTTCCTGTAACAATTCATGGAATTCAGACAACTGTTTTTTGTATGACGAAAATCGCCATAACAGTAAGTTCTTAATTTCAGTTTATTTGACATTTTAGAGCAACTTCTATTATGATTCGTATAATTATCATTGATAGATCTTTTATATTATTCACTTTTCACATTTTTACTATCGTTTTAATAAAAACGGCAAATGAATTATTGATACGAACGAAAGGTTATGCATGTATATAGTTTCCGGAAACTTCCCATTCTTGTACTCCCAACTTGTTACATACTACCAGCTATAATCGATAACGAGTGATGACCTTAGTTTATAAATATATGTGCGTGTGTGCATGTACGTGTATGTGTGCATGTGTGTGCGTGCGTGTATGTGAGAATACATGTATATGCAAATGTATCTATACATACATACACGTATGTTAACGTCTCTGCACGAAATTCTATTCAGAAACTACTGCTCCCAAGTGCTGCGCAGCGGCACCGAATCCAGGAGTACATGAAAGTGACGCGTGCTTCTTAAGCATCAGTCATGTCTGAGCTTGTGATGCATATACACACACACTCATTTATATATGTATTTATATATGTGTGTGTGAGCGTGTGTGAGTGTGTGCGTAAATTAATCTTTGATATTTATTCATATTCCTTACAAATACGTATATGTATGTATGTATGTATGTATGTGTGTATGTATGTATGTATGTATGTATCAGATAATAACAAAGGGGTATTTTTAAATAAGTATTTTTGCTTAACGTTTCGGGATTGATATCGCACATGAATAAATCTTTTCCTTTTAATAAATCGCCATTTTCCTATTCAAGATATTTCGCAAAATAATAGGGAAATTTTGAATCATATTGAGGCTTATTTTACATATTTACATTTTTATAGTTTATTTATCAATGCATTCTTTCCAGTTTTCTCAATCTAAAAAAGAAAAACACTCCAGGAAGGAATTTTTCTATAATTTGAATGCTTTCATTGTAAAGTAATTTCTTTTAATATCCAGTGCAGAAAATTATATTGTGCTAGAGTCAATTTGACCATGAACAATTCAGATAATATAGTTACACATATAATAAAGAGACGTGTATTTTAAGAGCAAAATGCTCTATACACAATGAAAATGTCTCGAGAGAAATTATCATACAGAATGCCGTGCGGATTTTAAAATTTGTTAATTTTCTTTAAATCTATGGGTTTCTATTTATTCGTACTTTCTGTGCTTTTCTCCATGGATTACCAATAATAAAAATTTGAAAAAACTAAGAATTTAATTTAGTGAAGAGAGGGAGAAAATTAAAATATTGAGAACGTGTTTTGTGGATGAAATCCTAATCTCCTGTAGCGCAAATATAGGACTCGGAAGAAACTTAAGAAGAAAATAAGAGCGGGGGACGGAAATGTCACCTTGGACATGCTAGAAAGAAGAGGTAAAGGACAGGATTTCTGGGAAAACTTCCCTTTAAGTTTATATCGAAGATCAGGTTTTTAAATGCGCTCATCACAAACACAAATTATACAATAGAAAAAGATCATTTCAATTGAGTTGAGCTGTAAATTTGCACGTTCACACTGCAAGAATTAACATAATTCGCACAGAAGTTTTACCTAGAGTGTGTGTATGCATGTTTGTGTCTTCAAAGGAAGTTATTTTGTGGCATTCTTTCATTTGAAGAAGGAAAGTTGTCAATTCGACATATATGGGATCATATTATTGTTTGTTAATTTCCGTAAAATTGTTTTAATTTCTGTATACTTTGAAGAGAGTAGAAATCGAAAGAGAGGATAAAATGAAAAGGCGACATTTGCTTTAAAGTGAAAAGAGAAAGTAAGAGAGGAGAAAGTGTAAGATGTAAGTGTATATGAAATGGACGTGTATATGTGTGTGAGAGAGAGTGAGTGAGTAAGTGAGTATGTGTTGTGATGTATGAAATGTTTTGAATCATCTTTCATATACACGTACATAAAAATGCGGAGGTAACGAATACGCATACCACCCATTTTCGGTGTAACCCTAACCCTATATATATATATATATATATATATATATATATATATATATGTATATATATATATAAGAAAGTTTGTTTGTGAAAGCACGTGGGTGAATATATAAGAAAATAGTAAAGAGTGAAAAAACGACAGAAGGCTTAAATGTTAAAGAATATATATATTTGCGTCAATATGTCTGGAGAATATTGGAAAAATTTTTTTCCCTTCTTATAATGACATAATTTTATAATTTTTAAAGAAAGACCGGTTTCGCATTTAGCTCTTCAAATTTCTTGCGACGTAATATTTATCTTTAATAGCGTTATCCTTGTTTTTTTGCTACGGAGAGTTCTAAATAAGGGAAGGTAGTGCGTGATTTCTTCCGGTGTAAGGGAGATAATCGCTTAAAAATCTTTTTTTTCCTTTTTCTCTTAGTGTGAATTTCTCTGTATTATTATGTTTGGATAGTTGAGTCTGGGTTTGTACTTTTCAATGAAGAATGTTTCCTTGTTTAGTCTAATTTGTGTTGATGATCCGAAAGCACATTGGTAAAATGGAAAGATTAAAAATTGTGGTTGTAGTTGCTTTGCGCATTTCTCAATGTGCTCACTAAAAGGTATCATTCTATATTCTGGGAATGCAATCTGTTGTCGATGCAGTGTGCATCTACGTCTGAGTGATAGTCCCGTGGACCCCACGTAGTCTTGGTCACAGCCCGAGCATTTTATGACATAAATTATGTTTTCAGAGGCACAAGTAAAGTTAGATTTGATCTTGAATTTCTGTCCCTCTTTAAAGAAGAATTCTGATCCTTCTAGTAGGTTAGGACATATTGCACAGTTCGATCTACCACATTTTTTTACTTTTGCATCCGTAATTTCAGAAGATAATTTTGCCTTTGTGAGAATCTTTTTAAGTGATTTAGGCTGTTTGTAGCTTTTAATGATTTGGTGTATGTTTAGAATTTCCTTTAATTTGGGGTTTTTATGAAGTATTGGTAAATTCTGGGTGATGATGGTGAAAGCTTCTTTGTTTCTGGGGTTGTATGTAGATATGTAAGGTAGTATTTTCGGGGAAGGTGTGTTGTTGTGTTGAACTTTTCTTAAAGTTTCTATGTTGATTTCTGTTGCACGTCTGATCCCATCCTCTATGAGTTGAGCTGGGTAATGTCTGTCAATTAAGGTGTTTTTGAGTTCTTGCAGTCTGAAGTTCCTGGTATTTTGTTCTGACACTATTGTGCATATCCTTCTTGCAAGGTTGAAGGGGATGTTTGTTTTAGTGTGTCTTGGGTGGCATGAATTAAAGAGAAGGTATTGTTTGGCGTCTGTGGCTTTGTAGAAAATGTCTGTTTCTATTTTAAGGTTAATTTATATATATATATATATATATATATGAATGTATTAAAAACACTACTCCCCCGTATGCTTATTTTACATGTAATTGTAACAGCAATAGACGTCACATCATACCGAATAAAAAGATAGTAACTGATATTAATAAATATTAACAGATGTTTCCTCCATAATTATGGTAATGTATTATGGAAGTAATATGCATATCCCTACTCAAGGCAAGATTTAAAGCACAAAGGGTATATTGCGTCACTCATATGACGAGGTCGTCACCCATGACGTTGACGTATACCTCTAACGGCAAAAATAGGAAATGACGTCATAGAACGCTAATATCCAAATGGCCAAAATTTAGGTAAAAAATTGTGGCTGTAAAATCAACTAAATGAAAACTGCCCAACTCGAAACGGCTCATTGGAAGATGATAGGGTGTTACTCCCCTGCTTTGCAATATACAACAGGTGCAAATACTAAAGATTATCAGCTGGAGGAGTAGTCATCCTGGGGTTCAAAACGATGCTACAGAACTGCCATGTTGAAGTGGCGATAATCATTACTTCTCATGATAGCAACTACTTTAATCTCTTGTAGAAATTTCCTAATTCGCTACTTGGCTTGTTGCAAGATCAGTGACTGACAGTCGCTTGATCATGATTTCCTATACATTGCGAGCCGGAGTGAACGACTTATACTTCTAGCAGACGGGTGTTCACCACTGAAGATGAGCAAAAAGAGCTCGAAAACAAACGGTCTAATAGTTCCGTCGTTGTTTCTAGAAGATGGTAGGAGTTCGCTCCCCTGCTGGCAATATATATCGAGTGTAGATTGCATCAATAACCAGTTGAAAGAGGCGTACTCCTGGGGATGGAAACGGTTCCTATGGGACAGCCATGGTAAAGTAGCGATAAATATTGCTTCTCAGTAAACAGTAATCACTCGCCATATCACGGTTCACCTATCGCAGTTCACCTATCACGGTTGACCAATTGTGGTTCACCTATCGCGTTTCACTTATCGCAGTTTATTATTCAAACTTACGTCGATTCTTCCGGGGTGTTGCTTTGCATTTAAAATAAAATATATGCAAATTATAAAGGTAATTAAAAAATATGCAGTACAGTACTTTTTCTACTTCGCAGATTTTCACCTATCGTACGGGATTTTGAAACGAATCACCCCCGATATTCGAGGGACAACTGTAATTACTATTTTCATAACTTATAGATTTATAGATACCTTCTAACTAGCTACTTTGCTTGACTGTATGTTGATTTCTTATTTTTTTATTGCTCACAAGGGCCTAAACATAGAGGGGACAAACAAGGACAGACAAACGGATTACGTCGATTACATCGACCCCAGTGCGTAACTGGTACTTAATTTATCGTCTCCGAAAGGATGAAAGGCAAAGTCGACCTCAGCAGAATCGCTCTTCATCGAAATCAACTGGACGGCCAGAACGAGGAGCGTCTTTGAGGTCAAAATTTCAATTTTTGAACTTGGCATACCAATCCCGAGCGATTCCTTCTGCTATTGGCCTCTACCCATATACAGCACAAATGCCGCGAGCAGCTTTTGCGGCCTTGGAACCTTGATTAAAAACAAAGAGAAGGAGGTGTCTAAAATGCTCGTTTTTCTTAACTTAACATTCCATTTAAATTACCATTTAATTGGAATGTAAATATAATTGTTAAAACGAGATGTCAGTGATAGATTCATCGGAAAATAAACAAGAATTAACTAGAAAAAAAATGATTCAAAAGGATTCCAAAATTTAAAAACGCAATGTATTCGAGAATTTTAAAATAAACGGCGGGAACTTAGTTGCCAACCCAATACATATATGTACATACATACATACATACATACATACATACATTCATACATACATACATACATACATACATACATATATACATACATATATATATATACTTATAAATAAGAGGGGTGTATGAAGTCTTGAGCCTCAATAAAACCACACTTCGTACAAGACTTCAAAGCTCAAAACATTTTTATATACCCCTCGTTTATATATACATGGTGCGATGGGTAAACTGCTGCCATTTAATATCTTTAATTCACGCATGCGCATGGTTTGTTTGTGATTTTGCCGACTACACAATATAGTAGTGTTGGTTGGCCACCGTCTGTGCGGAAAACAGTACCATGACGCAATTCACTCGGCCTAACTTTAGAAATGACATAGTGGACTGCTTGGCATTTGAGGCGGAAGCTCCAATACGAAAATTTCAGAGTACATAGGTGTCAATCTGAGGACAGTGCAATTTGAGTACATGTACCAAGAGTGATAAAATTCAAACATCCAGTCAACATCATGGTGTTTTGAGTGATCTCCAGTGATCGCGACATTAAACCTCCATTCATCTTTCCATACGGTCTCAAGACGGATGCCTACATCAATGCCCCAGAGGAAGGAGTGTGGCCCTGACTCAGAAGAGTTGCTGCTGTAAATCTCTGCACTATGCTACACACGCAGGTGAACCCAGTTATGGCAGTCAGAAAATTTCTGCAACCACATCATTCCTAACATCTGGTTACCAAACTCTCCCCACTGCAACTCCCTTGATTATTATGTGTGTGTCGCAGTTGAGCGACAGACCAACAAAACTCCCTGTAACACCAAAGATTAACTGAAGGCGAGGATTATGGTAGCATTCACCAACTTATAAAAGGGGACCGTCCAGGAGAATTACAGGAGATTCCGAAGTCGTCTGGAGGCCGAGGTTGAAACCTACGGCGATTTTATCGAATAAATTTTCTCTTTAGTGTTCCAAGATCTTTGTATATAATTTGGGTAAATATATTTGTTAAAATGAGATGTCAGTGTTATTTTCATTTTTGCGTAGCTTAGACGACAGTCTATTCACTGCTGTATATATCTATATATATATATATATATATATATATATATATATACATACATAGATGTATAGGCAAAATTACTTTACAAACTAAGAACATGAATCATATATTATACATTGGCGTGTATATATTTATACAACAGACGGAAATTAGCAACGGAATTCATAAGAATATATACTCATAAACAAACAAATAAAATTATGAGTTGCTGTATATCGTATATTTGTTTTCGTATATTTTATGTCGGTTACTATTACTTTCTGATGCTTAGGGAAAATCGTAGATTTTATGTAGATGTTTTACTGAATTTAGCAATAGAAATAATTTCCGAATAATTCCTGATGAACAAAGTACTGTATTTACAAACAAAATTAAATCATTCATCATATAGATGAGATATGAAATTAGCCATCAGCGAAGTTTCTAAGAGAGAAAGAGGTAAGAAAGAAAAAGAGAGAAGGAGAACGAAAGAATAAGAAAATATTTACTAAGTAGTGAAAAAGAAAATAATTCATTCAAAGATGAGCCAACGTAAGTTAGATTTCACTGACTTCATCACTATATACACACTCTCATATTACAAGCCTAAACTAACGTATACATCTCTTCTCTCTCTCTCTTCCGCTCTCACTCTCTCTCTCCCGCTCTCACTCTCTCTCTCTCTTTGTATCTCTCTCTACTTATATATACGAGGTTGAGTCAAAAAGTAATGTCATTTTGTATAGGATAGGTATAATTACCAACATGGGAACATGTAACATACATCAAAATGAAGCTGGTTCTCTGGGGATCACATCCCTACTTCTCAACACAGTCACCATTTATCTCAATAGCAATGTTCCACCTTCAAATGTGTCCCTGCCCCGTAAAATTCTGTTGACTGTTCTTTGAGTCACTTCTTCCCTACAGTTTTCACTTCCTTGTCTCTGGACTATCATCGTGACTGGACTATCATCTCTTCGGTTCCATGAAAGAGGGTTTGAGAGGCAAACATTATTCGAGTGACAAGGAAGTGAAAACTGTAGTGAAGAAGTGGCTCAAAGAACAGTCAACAGAATTTTACGGAGCATGGATACATGCACTCATTCGAAGGTGGAACATTGCTATTGAGAAAAACGGTGACTATGTTGAGAAGTAGGGATGTGATTGAAAGAGGACCAGCTTCATTTTGATGTACGATAAATGTTCCTGTGCTGGTAATTATACCGGGCCTAAACAAAATGACATTACTTTTTGACTCACCCTCGTATATATATATATATATATATATATATATATATAATATATATATTATATATATATATATATATATATATATAGATATAGATATATATATATATAGGGTAAAGGATAGGGTAAACCGTTCTTATTTCTCTTTCCATTTCAGAATTACAACTATTAGTGGTTTGGAGTTTAACTGCTCTTTCTAGTGAGTCGGATGTCCTATTATGGCCATCCCTTATATGTTTGAATTATACATATATATATATGTGTGTGTGTGTGTGTGTGTGTGTGTGTGTGTGTGTGTGTGTGTGTACAGTAGTAACAGAAAAGAGCAATTTCGATTATCCCCACGTTGTGAGTTGTAATGTAAATAAGAAATTAAAAACGGTAAATACGCACACTTACATAGTTTTAATATAATTTTTTAATATATCGACCGGTTTCGCTATCGCTATTCATGATATTATGTTTTATTTATTTGAATATATATTTTTTTAAGAATAAATTTTGTCCATGTTGTGTGTGATGAAATTCACGAGTGAATGACTTCACAAGTAGATAACAGATAACAAGTAGTAGACAGATAGAAGTTAGTTATGGAGACAACCCTTCTTGACTACCCTAAAACTATGACAGTTGCGGTAAATTTCGTATACATAACACTAGAAACTTCAGAATGGTCTACAGATAACCATCTGTCATTTCTTCTGTTAAATGTTTGATTTTGGTCGAAGTTTTTATCGTTTGAGAAAAACCAAATCAAATCTTCTGTTTGATATTTCAGTTTGTTTAAAAGCCTTTATATCTGATGTAATGATTTTTTTCTTTTGCTTTTTCTGACAAACTGACCTTTCCTCGTCATATAAAAATTATATCTAATGTCTTCGTGGACAATATTTCTGACTGCTCCATCTGACAAATGGAGATCTTTTGAAATTGACCTCGTGGGATTTCTGGGATTGTAATAAATGGTTTGTGGAACTTGCCATATAAATACTGGTATTCTGATGATTTCAGGACATTTAGAATGCTTCTCCATTTTCAGTCTCTAGCTCCTTACAAACTTTGTAGACGAAATATATGGCAAGGTTTAAAAATCAAGATATTTCTAAATCTCTAAGCTCCGCCCTTATAACCACAATAACATCATGCCTCTCCATTTCTTGAGTAAGCAGAAGGTCTGTCATTATTATTTTCTGAAACAAAGATAATATAGAGCTAGCAAAAAATACAGCATGACCCAGAAAAAGTATGTCCTCAAATACCTTATACACCCCGTACTTACATGCATATATATATATATATTATATATATATATATATATATATATATATATATATATATATATAATATATATATATATATAATATAATATGTGTGTAGTCTGTGTATATATATATATATATATATAATATATATATATATATATATATGTGTGTGTGTGTGTGTGTATGTATGTGTGTGTGCATTTGTGTGTGTGTTCAAATGTTCATTGATATGCCTACAACATACATATGTATTTCTATTTCCGTATGTATATTCAGGTGTAGATAACCATATCTACACACACATACACACGCGCGCACACACACACACACACACTTACACACACACACACATACACACACATGTATATATATATATATATATACACGTGTATGCGTATTCGCGTGATTGTCAGTGCGTGCGTGTGTTCTTTATAATTGTGTATATTCGCTTTGACATAATGCACACGTTTACTAGCAAACCAAATTCTAGCCGCACTGATTCTAAACATTAATGAGTACATACAGTTGATTCTACAAGTTACGTTCCATTTTACTGAGACTTTTATTATACAAATTGTACCAAATGTCTCCAGACGATTTGGCTACCAGCTTATAATTATTTGCATGGCATAAGAACTATTCTGTTAAATTGGACACCTTAAATTGTCCAACAATGCGTCATGTGACAAAGTGACAGATTAATTTTAGATTACCAATAAACAGTGTGTAATTAACTGTAAATAATTTGATAATCCTCTTTGTCGTTGAATGTGTTTTATAAATCTTAGACTAATTAGTTTATTTCTTAGACTGTGTACAGCCTAAATATCTATGTTAATCGTTCTGCGGTCAAATGATGGATAGACTTTCTCTGATGTAAGTTTAAAAACTTACTCAGATCAATACTAATTTTCCTACCAATAGAGAGATATATGTCGTTGACTGGTTCCTTTATATTTGAAAACGAGGATCGAATGTACTTCTATTAAAGTGTTGCCGTGCCGGTGATGGAGTGACTGTGTGGTAAGTAGCTTGCTTACCAACAACATGGTCCCGGGCTCAGTCCCACTGCATGGCACCTTGGGTCGACCAAAGTTTTGTGAGTTCAAATTGGTAGACGGAAACTGAAATAAGCCCTTGCATGTCAACATCCCCGTAACTTAGCGGTTCGGGATAAGACACCGATACAATAAGTACTAAGCTTACGAAGAATAAGTCCTATCCTTGTTCGACGAAACGCAGTATTTCAGCATGGCCGCAGTAAAAAAAGTGTATATATATATATATATATAATATATATATTATATATATATATATATATATATATATATATATATGTGTGTGTGTATATATATAATATATATATATACATAATATATATATATATATATATATATATATATATATATATATATATATATATATGTGTGTGTATATATATATATATATATATACATATATATATATATATATATACATATATATATATATATATATATAATATATATATATATATATATATAAATATATATATAAAATAATATATATATACACGCATACATACATACATACTTACGTTGACAGACATATATGTGTGCGTGTGTATACGTGTATGTGGTTGTGTGTAGATAGGGTTAAGACCCAAACTGTGTCCTCGTAAAGCATATCTTCTCGTTTCAGTATTCCACTTGTTGTACTTATGTCACACATGCATACTATTTGAAAATACAGGGAAATGTTTCCTGCAGTGTAGTAGCATCAAAACAAGAGATGGAAAACATGTTTTGTATTATTCATGCACCATTACACGTGTTTCATTCGCTAATAAGAGTTACAACATGTAGAAAATATGTACTGAAGATTTTCTAATAGTCGATAACCTATATCTATTCTACTACTTGTAGAAATGAAACAGGTGTAATTCTGAATAAATAATAATACCAAAATGTTTGCAATCATCTGTTGGGATATATATATATGTATATATGCATGTATGTTTGTATGTATGTATGTATGTATGTATGTATGTATGTAGTATGTATGTATGTATGTATGTATGTATGTATGTATGTGTGAAGGCGCGTGGCTAGGGCATTCGGCTCGTGAACATAAGGTCGTGAGTTGAATTCCCGACGGCGCGTTGTGTCCCTGAGCAAGACACTCTATTTCGCGTTGCTCCAGCCCATTCGGCTGGCAAAAATGACTAGTACCTGTATTTCAAAGGGCCAGCCTTGTCACACACTGTGTTGCATTGAATCTCCTCGGGCACTACGTTGAGGGTACACGTGTTTGTTGAGTGCTCACCTTAATTTCCCAAGCAAGCTGTTCAGTTGATCGCATCAGCTGGGACCCTCATCGGCGCAACCGACGGAGTGCTTCATGTATGTGTGTCTGTATATATATATATATATATATATATATATATATATATATATAATATATATATATATATATATATATAGTTATATATGTATAGGTTTATTAGATAATAAAATAAATGTTTTATACTTGGTGGCTTACTAGTAAGGGACGGTCATTTTCACAGTGCTGTGTATCTTGTTAAAGAGTGAAGGAAGATGGAAGACACGAGAGCTTTTATTAATCACTACAATTGTTTCGACACATCAGGGATCGAGCCCTCAAATGTGAGACACCCAAGAACTGATGCAGAGGGCATCCGACAGTGCCGCAATGTACCTTCTCGTTTTTGTGAAGAAAAGCAGGAAATGAATGAATATGTCTTCATTCATATACATGACCAAGGATAAAATGCCGGATGCAAAGAAGATACCAAAGATACTCTTTTTCTTGTTTCAGTCATTTGATTGCAGCCATGCTAGAGCACCGCCTTTAGTCGAGCAAATCGACCCCCAGGACTGATTCTTTGTGTTCCTAGTACTTATTTTATCGATCAATTTTTGCCGAACCACTAGGTTATGGGGGATGTAAACACACCAGCATCGGTTGTCAAGCGATGTTGGGGGGACAAACACAGACACACACACAAACACAGACACACACACACACATACACAATATACATATACATATATACGACGGGCTTCTTTCAGTTTCCGTCCACCAAATCCACTCACAAGGCTTTGGTCGGCTGAGGCTATCGTAGAAGACACTTGCCCAAGGTGCCACGCAGTAGGACTGAACCCGGAACCATGTGATTGAGAAACAAGCTACTTACAACACAGTCACTCCTGCGCCTACACCGCGCCTATGTATATTTGTGTATATATAGTTATATAGATATATATATAAATGATTGTTATATATGTTTTTGTCTACATTGCAGGAAATGTATCAACGTTGTATACATCTAGCCTGAAGACACCAAGTGAAGAATACTACAAGTAAGTTTAAAAAGAATCAGCTAAATTCTCTTCCTAATATATATTGCCTTGTCATGTGTTGCAATGTTTAATTGTAAATATTTGATTAGTTTCATCTTTCGAGCTGGCAATGTACCTAGTATATAAATAAACAGAATGTTTCTACGAATTTATTTTATTGTCTTAATATGAACGTGTTCACTTTGACTTCTCATGGTATAAATATTTCCATACGTATACACCAGCGTACACTCATGCATATATATAGTGTGTGTATGTATGTGCCTGTGTGAATAGATACACACACACAGACACACACATGTGTAGTGAAACTTTAACCACAGGTGGACTGTT
>NC_043003.1:67129903-67138926 GCF_006345805.1 Octopus sinensis | reverse complement strand
CAAAGATTATTTGAAAGTTGCCAGAGTCAGATAAATGTCCAAAATGAACCAGGAAGCTGAAGGTGGTTTTGTTGAATAACATTATAGAGAAGATTTATTTTTATCCTCATAGTATTTGTTGATAAAGTTATTATTTATTATTATATATTTGTTTTTTTATAAACATAGATCTGTCCTGAAATATCTTACGCGCCCTGTATATATATACAAATGCGTAATAATATACATGTCTATAGATGTGTATATGTACGTATACTTATTTACCTTCACACAGAAAATACTTCGTATTCTACACTCACATATAGTTTGTGGAATATATATGGCGGACATCTTGTTTTACTTTGTGAATATATTTTTGAATGGATGGACTCTATTTACATTGGATTCTATTTTGGGTTATTTCTTTTCTTCTCTTTTTCAGTTAAGTACGTATGTATGTATGTCTACTTAAAAAAGTGTTCTCTCCGTATTCGATGATGTTTTTGCTGTATATATGTCCGTGTGCCTGTGTAGCTTATTAATTCCAATGTCATAATGGGTAAGCTTATACGTACACACACATATACAATCACACCCTTACACAGTCACAGATATACAGACATACACACACAGACACAGACACAAACACACACACATACACACACACACACATATATATGTATAGAACAAATAGTGTGGTATTATCAATCCGGGCACAATACTTCATAAGCTATCTGTTGGCCCACCAGGCTAACCATATTACTTAGATTAGTCAAGAACTCTAGGTAATCTTGTGATAGGTCCCAAAGTTATGGCTCATCTTAATGTAACTTGTTTATTATATATCACTGCTATTATGCAAAAGTGTCATAAGTCCAAAACGTTGCTTTTTCAGAAAGCGAAAAAATAGTTTCACCATTATATTTCTTTTTTCATTAGCAACACTTTCAGCTTAACAACAATACTTTATTGGGTGCGTAAAATCATAACTCCATGCATATATGATATTTTCAGTCGGAAATATTTTTGCAAAATTGTCGTATGTGGAACTTACTACACTTTTGAAAAATGCTAAACCATCATACTACACACTGACAATGTTCATACCTTGTCATCTGAAGCTGCTGAAGATACGATAGTTTAACCAAAAGAACTAGCTATTGCAAGCAAAATTAAGTATTGAGAAAAATCGCACTTGGTCAAATTTGGACATAAAAATACTTAAATGATATATCTACGTGAGTTACCTCACCTTATCTGCGACTCTTATATCACACTTCATACTGCCAAAACAACTATTGTAGTGCTGTAAAATATTATGGAATCTGAGGAACATTACAACATTTTTAAATGGAATGTTAAATATGACTGCCTTGCCATGAAAATTAAAGCTGGATTCCAGAAGTGACAGAAACGTTGGTACAAGCTCTTTATTTCGAAGTAGATGATGTTAGAACTTAGGTAAACAACTAGTCGGGAAACTTTTTGTTACCAGCTCATATGTAATATGATACGACATCTAAGTCGAGACTGCAAGTTGGTTTTTATTCACACTTATTAACCTTTAGGTATCGTTCTAATTATATCACTAAATTTGGACGAAAATCTTGAAGGGAAAACAGAAAATATACCTGTGGTGAAAACAATTATTCGATTAGGGTTGAAGATTTTATGTAAATATTTACTAGGCACAGAAGTGGCTGTGTGATAAGAAGCTTGCTACCCAACCACGTTGTTCCGGGTTCAATCCTACTGCATGCCACCTTGGGCAAGTATCTTCTACTATAGCCTCAGTCCGACCTAAGCCTTCTGAGTGGATTTGGTAGACGGAACTAAAAGAAGCCCGTCGTATATATATGTATGTATGTATATATATATACATATATTATATATTATATATATATATATATATATACTATATATATATATATATATTATATATATATATAACATATATATAATATATATATATATATAGATATATATATATATATATATTATATATATATGTTATATATATATAATATATATATATATATAATATATATATATATATAATATATATATTTAATCAATATAGGGTGCCAAAAAATTTTGTAGAATTTTTTGCCACCAGCGGCCTAGTGGGAAAAAATTAAATAGTCATAGACCATTTATAAGTTCAACATCGCTTGACAACCGATGTTGGTGTGTTTGGGTACCCGTAACTTAGCGATTCACCAAAAGAGGTCCGATTGAATAAGCACTAGGCTTACAAAGAATAATTCCTGGGGTAGATTTGTTGGACTAAAGGTGGTGCTCCAGCATGGCGGCACTCAAGTGACTGAAACAAGTAAAAGAATAAAGGAGTAAAGGAATAACCTGAAAGCAGAATGAGATTAATTCGGTTAGTATCTTTCTTTTATATTTCTTTTACTTGTTTCAGTCATTTGACCGTGGCCATGCTATTATATATACATATATATGACGGTCTTCTTTCAGTTTCCGTCTACCAAATCCACTCACAAGGCTTTGGTCGGCTCGAGGCTATAGTGGAAAACACTTGCCCAAGGTGCCACGCAGTGGGACTGAACCCGGAATCATGTGGTTGGTAAGCAAGCTACTTACCACACAGCTACTCCTGTGCTTATATTAAATATTTTGTTACTTCATCATTGTAGAAAGTAGCTGTTTCCCAGTTCGATAGTTTGGTTAAGAATCACGCTTTCAGCATATGTTGCTACTTTTCGAAAACCAGATTTGTATCACTAGTTTTGTGACCAGTATTTCCTTTGTATTGTGAATTATGTTAATAGTGTCTGTTCTTAAATTAGTTCGCTGTCACGCTTATCAAATCAATGTCACTTACTTTTACTTCTAGCGGTGATTTTCACTACACGTATAACTGACTTCAACAAGCAGTCTCCGTTTGCAGCGTGAGAATTCCATTTCTAAAAGCTATTAGTTTCATCGTGTCGAACCAGCATTATTCTCATTCTAGAGCATGTTAAGTTATTGGCAAACTTCTTTAGAAAGGAAGTGCTTCTTTTAAGTGATTTAAAAAATTCATCTGTATATATGTAAGAAGTGACATTGGATTCTTAAAAGACAAAGAGGTGTTTTGCTTATCAGTATTTTTAAATTTATAGAACAGTTTACTTTGTATCGCATGTCTTTTTCTTTATGCTTTCCTTCTTTAGGTTCAACGTATTTATGATATTTAATAGGTTCTTTTAAACTGGAAGATAGTATATGCGTTGTTGTGTACATAAACCTATCTGTAGAAAGATATTTCATGATAAGAGATTGTAGAGATTTGCATGTATATATCGAAGACATTGTATCTACTCATTGTTAGACAGTGGTGAGAAGAACACACACACACACACACACACACACACACACACATATAATTATATATATATATATTATATATATATATATGTATTATATATTATATATAATATATATATATATATATGTATATATATATACATATATATATATATATATATATATATATATTATATATATATGTGTGTGTGTGTGTGTGTGTGTGTGTGTGTGTGTTTGGTGTGTGTGTGTGTGTTCTTCTCACCACTGTCTAACAATGATAGATACAATGTCTTCGATATATTCATGCAAATCTCTACAATCTCTTATCATGAAATATCTTTCTATATATATATATGTATATATATATAAAATTCAAGATGGGACAAGAAGACAAAACATCCAGATAGACAATATAAAGAAACCAAGGACGAGTCATTCAAAGTTTTCTTTCTTCAGTCCCAAGGAAAAACTAAGCTAAGATAATAAGATTCCTATGAAAGAGAGCGGCGAATGTATACAGAAACACGAACGGAAAAAAACGGACAATGTTACACAAATACAATAAAGATAATAACAGGACATAACAACAGGTGTCTTTCGAGTTAGGAGGAATTAGATTAAGCTGGCGTATGTGGAAATAAAGCCTTACGATACGAGATTTCACAGGCATATATATATATATATATATATGTGTATGACAGAGTAACAGTCATATATACAACTTGAACAGACAAACATCGTAACTGTTTACCCAATTACTTGTAGCGAATTCCTTGTTCAAACCAGTTTTGAAGGTATTTTTAAGTAAATCCTAAATTAGTTGAATTGTTGGTTTTATACAGAATAAAATAATCTGGTTTAACGTACGGTCGATACTTTTCGTTTACAAAGTTTACCACTGTCTATAATAAACATTACATTTGAAGGATATTTGTCATGCTGTTTGTTTTTAACCTCCAGCCTTCATCAGGTGTCTTGGAAAACCTGGGTTATCATTCCTAAGGTATTTTTCGATGTTATTATTATTATTATTATTAATATTATTATTATTATTATTATTATTATTATTATTATTATTATATTATTATTATTATTATTATCATTATTATTATTATTATCATTATTATTATTATTATTATTATTGTTGTTGTTGTTGTTGTTGTTGTTGTTATAATACAGGTCACTGCCTGGAATCGAACTCGGAATCTTGATGCTAGTAGCCCGCTCTCTTAACCACTACGCCATATGCCCATGGTCAATTAAGGAGTGCGGACTATTAACCCCAAGATTCCGAGTTCTATTCCAGGCAGTACTCCGAATAATAATAATAATAATAATAATAATAATAATAATAATAATAATAATAATAATAATAATAATAATAATAATAATAAGGATAATAATAATAATAATAATAATGATAATAATAACGTCGAAAAATACCTTCGGAATGAGAACCCGGGTTCGAAATTTCTCCAAGGCACCTGATAAAGCCTGGTGGGTTATATCATCCTAAACGTTGTTTTAACAACAAGATGAAGACAAATATCCGTCAAATGTAAATAATGTAAATAATGTACATAATCCCTCATCTCTTAAATATTGAACTATATTAAATCCATAATCGTTTGTCAGACAAATGATTTTTAAGACTCAGTTGCTTATTCAAAATGGCCGCACATACATTCTTTCCACTTGCTACCCACCCACATACAATATTTACTATAATCTTTACTTTGAGACTAATGAACGGATTGTCTGTTTCCTTTAGTTTGCATGATTCTCTTATTTATTTACTTTCGGAGTTTATTAGACAGGCTCAAGTGTGGCTGTGTGACAAGTAGCTTGCTCACCAACCACACGGTTCCGGGTTCAGTCCCATTGTGTGGCACCTAGGGCAAGTATTTTCTACTATGGCCTCGGTCCGACCAAAGCTTTTTGAGTGTATATTTAGCGGACGGAAACTGAAAGAAGCCCGTCGCATATATATATATATATATATATATATATATATATATATATATATATATATATAATATATGTATATATATACATATATATATATATATGTGTGTGTGTGTGTGTGTCTGTGTTTGTCCTCACAGCATCGGTCGACAACCGATGTTGGTGTGTTTACGCACCCATAACATAGCGGTTCGGCAAAGGAGCCCGATAGAATAAGCACTAGGCTTACAAAGAATAAGTTCTGGAATCGATTTGTTCGACTAAAGGCGGTGCTCCAGTATGACCACAGTCAAACGACTGGAACAAATAAAAGAAAAAGACGGTCATCATTAAAGTTCTGTCAAAGGTTTCGATCAGTTAAATGAAGCTTAGAATATCCGGTCGAAATCGATTTGAAATATTTTTGTGAAATTCCTGGCCCCCTTCTTAATATGAAAATCCATTATTCATTTATATTCATTCGATCAGATTGATTTTCAAGGAGGATTGATTTTAAGTTGCAAATTCAATCTTATGTTACTATAACCTCCAGTAGTAAGAGAATTGTAAATTCTAGAGTTGTTAGTAATGGATACTAAAAGATGAGGATTATGATAAAAATAATTGTCTGTGTTTATATATATATTTTACGGAAATGTACTTGCATAGAAAGTGACTTGATCTGAAATCGTGTGCTGCAACAAAAACAATTGCATCTTGGAAGATGTTTATAAACCATTTCATACACAAAAAAGCCGTTAGATTCACTTAAACATTTAAATTTCATTTATGTTAAAATATTTTCGTCACCTTGAAACCACGACCTGTTCACTAAAAAAACTTCGTTCTGCATCTGAGAAATTAAGTTAGTTCATGATATATATGTGTTTATGTATGTATTTATATATGTCTGTATGTCTGTACGTATCTATGTATGCATGCCTGTATGTATGCATGTGTGTATATGTGAATGTATGCATGTACGTATGCATATATGTACGTGGGTATGCATGCGTATACGCCTATACGCATGTATGTATGTACATATCTACGTATGCATGCGAGTATTTAGATATGCAAGTGTGTTGACGTGTCTGCGTGTGTGTATATGTGTATGTACATGTACACATATGTCTATGTAGTGATGCATGTGTGTCTCAAAGTTGTATATGTGACTGTTACTCTATCGATTTATTGTTTAGTTTGGGTTTAAATATTCAAAGTGTTCTAAACCTTTCATATCTCAAAAACAAATAGCAACACCTTACGTGGGGGAAGACCTTCTTTAGCCTGGAGTGTCGCTGTTTCTCCTTTTTGTACCCACAGTTTTCGGCGCTTGACATTTTTAAAGAGAACCCATTTCTCGTCACCACTCACAATTCTGTCCAAAAAGGGTTCATTCGTGAGATGTGACTGAAAAGAACAGCACACAATCACACTCTGTGCGTGATTAGACTCGGAAAGTTTGTGAGGAACCCATTGGCCTAATTTGCTGGCTTTTCCGATGGCACGCAGGTGTCGATGAATGATTGAGGGAACAAATCTAGGCTTCTCTCCTAGCTCTTCAACATTTACGATGGGATTTTGTTCCACCAGGGCTTGCAGGACGTATTTGTCGAGCTCTACAAATCTTCCAGAGCGTGGTTCGTATTTTAGGCTGTAGTTTCTGTCTCAGAATTGCTGCAATCACCGTCGACACTGGCTTACGCTTATTGTTCGATCCCCATTAATATTCCTCGCACTTTCTGTTGTTGGCTTTATTGAACTTATGATAGCAAAATACGCCGAATATGCTCCTTTGTCACTTCCATTATAGTTTTGAAAAAAATAACTTTTAAAATCGAACTACACTCTTCAAAATTTGAGCTAAGAATAAGTACAAAGGGAAAATTACTATCTACTTCTATAACAAGCTGATGCAAGTAGTTTATCCTGTCCCCCTCCGACTTTTAGTAGATGCAATTTGTAAAAACCGCATTATTTATGGATGACCCAATATTTTATATGACATATATATATATATATATATTATATATATATATATAATATATATATATATATATGCAGATACACATACAAACACATACACATACGTATTAATGTGTCCTGTAAATGTATACATTGAAAAGTTTAAGACGATTTAAAAATCCATTCACGGACAATTTTTTCACGGACAATTTTTCACGGACAAAAGAAAAACAGAATATTTACAATTTTTATCAAAATGTGTAGAAGCATTCCGTCGGTTACGGCGATGAGGATTCCGGTTGATCCGATCAACGGAACAGTCTGCTCGTGAAATTAACGTGTAAGTGGCTGAGCACTCCACAGACATGTGTATCCTTAACGTAGTTCTCGGGGATATTCAGCGTGAAACAGAGTGTGACAAGGCTGGCCCTTTGAAATACAGGTACAACAGAAACAGGAAGTAAGAGTGAGAGAAAGTTGTGGTGAAAGAGTACAGCAGGGATCACCACCATCCCTGCCGGAGCCTCGTGGAGCTTTTAGGTGTTTTCGCTAATAAACACTCACAACGCCCGGTCTGGGAATCGAAATCGCGATCCTACGACCGCGAGACCGCTGCCCTAACCACTGGGCCATTGCGCCTCCTTTTATCAAAATATGCAACCGGTTTACATTGTTTTAAAATACAAAGTTGTCATACTTTGTAATAGAAAGGAAAATACGTTGAATACATTGAATTGAATAAATCATTAACGATATCAGTCCTGGAAGATCCCATAATTTTTCTGGTACAAATATTGGCGCCTTTGCAATTTGTTGTTACATTATAAGAATAAACAAATTCGAAATGTTAACACACATTTTGTCACTGGTGCATTATTTTAACGAGTGAAATATAATGCAACTTTATAGGTGAAATTTCTTCGTAATTCTTGGATATCTTTACGATATTCACTGATGTCTTCTTTTTTTTTTCCTACATACTCTCTTTTGCATATTTAGAGTAATTTCTCACACAACATTCTTGCTAATGTCTGTTTGTTAGCTGAATGCTTTCATCAAAGAAATTTCGCAGATGCTTATGAATTATATTTAACTCATGACACTTTTTCCTGTGATTAAATCACTTAGAAAATTTGCTTCATATTATTTATTTTAATTCCCTTTCATCTATTTTCATTGTACAATATAAATAATAAGTATATTGTATATATATATATATATATATATATATATAATATATATATATATATATATATATATAATTTTACTTTCACCTATTTTCATTGTACAATATATATATTTATATATATTTATTTATACTTATATTGCAGTGAAATCCTCTCTCTCTCACTTTCTCTCTTTCTTTCTCGCAATTTCTCTCTCCCTTTTCTCTCACGTGCACGCTCCGTTCTTTAATTTTTCAACACTTCTAAGCACAAATACTTTCGCACACTCAGCTTCTTTCTTTCACAATACAAAAGCCTTGTACATCCCTATTCACTTTAAAACAACCACTTAATACATATCCCCTTTTACAATTACGCTATCATAAGTGAATTTCTCCACTACCTACATATTTCAAAAGCCTGTCCCTTAAACTTATTTTCATCCTTTCTCCATCTTTCTTCATCCATTCTGTGTCTTTCCTTTACCTTGTGTTTCTCTCTCATCCTCTATAAATGCATAATTTATTATTTCCCTTATTCCCTTTCGATTTCTAAGTTTCTTCGCTTTATTCTGTTCCTTACTTGCTTGGCTCACAATGTTTCTCGTCTAAATTAAATAAATAACTTATTAAAAATTAATACTCTGAATTC
>NC_043003.1:67044903-67124903 GCF_006345805.1 Octopus sinensis | reverse complement strand
TCTTTTTCTTAAGTACAGAGCATTCATTTCTGGCTTACTATATATATATATAGCATTGTCTATTTTTAGGTAGGAATGGGAGGATCTGGCGACCATTCTACAGCGCGGCTTGCAACCCACTTGATTGTTATGGACTTATGATATTTTGCATTTTATCAATTTCTGTTTCTACTACACTGACACTCATATACCGCTACATATACAGAGGCTTGCACACACAATCACAGATATATATTTACACACACATTCATATGCATATAAATATATATATCTATAAGAATCAAAACAGTTTGGCATTCTTGACATTCAAGCGGGGGCTAATCGTCAGCCGTTTTGAATTTCAATGGCTGACAACTAGCGTCCTGCTTGAAACTCGAGTGTACCAACGAATTTGAATCAAACTGTTTTGATCCATACATGTAACTCTCAATAAATTTGTTTGTTCACTCACACACACACACGCACACACACACAATATATATATATATATATGCGATATAATTTTGACACCCAATAATGAATATTTAGAGAAGCTAATAGATTTTGTGTGTCTTCTTCGGATGACTATTATATGCGTTTCGTGCTTTAATTCTTTGCTTCGGCCCAGTTTCAGATTAAGTCACTTGCCAGACAAGTACGTCTCCGAAATACACACACACACACACACACACACACACACACAAATATATATATATTCACTATATGTCTCCTATCTCTTTCTTTGAAATCATATACCACGAACTAATTTTTTATTCTAGGACCAGGTTTGGTGTTCGAGGTCTACCCAGAAGCATTAGCCCGAATGCCAATAGCACCAATTTGGTCAGTCTGCTTTTTCTTCATGATGGCTTTACTGGGATTCGGTTCACAGGTAAATATCTTATACCTCTGGTAATTGCATTTACTGTATTAACTTTGCATGTCCACATGAAAAGACACCATATTATATTATACTACCATTTTTCAATGCATTGCTCTACGACTATCACGCATTCGTCAAAACAATCAATGAGAATTTGAAAATGTTATCTAGAATATTGCCTGTATTTCAGTACTTTATTTAGAAGTCCGGCTAAATATAATTACAATATAATTAACCTAATTGATACAATATTTTCAAAACATGTAGAGCGCATTGTGTTTACAACAGAAGAGAATTTGAGTTCACGTTTGGCGTGAAATATTTTTATCGTTTTATCTTCCGATGTGTAATTACATTTTTGTTGGTAATCTTGTAATTTAACTCCGGCTTATTCCTGATCGAGTAAATCTATAACTAACGACCTTCCAAACATAACCATCCCATCTTCTTGGTGCTAAGTGGGATTACATTATCCATTGCTTTTGAAGATGACACAGTGCTTTGAAGTAAATTTTGACTACGTTTATCTAGAATGCTGAGAGAAGTCCTGTCTGTTGACTAAACGTGAAACAGAGGCGTGTATTTCTGTACTCGACTGCTGTGTTGAAAGTTGTCGTCATTCTTTGATGCAGAGAAAGAAAGGGTTATATGTTTAACAAGCGTTAAGTGTAATATATAAACAATACTCCAACTTGTGTTCATAAACTCACACACACTCACAAACACACATGTACGCGTACGTACGCACGCACGAAGTAAATGGCTCTCGAGACAAAAGATTACAAACTGAACGCCTCAATTTATGCCAATCTGCATCTGTTACAAAACTGCCATTTTAAAAACATTTTAGAGTTAGAATTCTTAAATACCATATTTAAGATTTCTGCCCATAATATTATTTAAGAATCATTTAGTTGCGTTGCATTACTAGAGTAAACTTTATTTTTTTTTTAAATATTAATTATTAAATTAAATTATTAATCAAAAATAAAATTATTGAAGTGCATGAGAAATGTATTTCATTAGAATTATGTTTTAGAAAGTCTTCTATCCAAGTCGAAATGATCAAAACATTCTAAAATATTTTAAGTATTCTAAACAAACTTACTCTTTTACGTGTTTCAGTAATTTGACTGCGGCCATGCTGGAGCACCGCCTTTAGTCGAGCAAATCGACCCCGGGACTTATTCTTTGTAAGCCCAGTACTTATTCTATCGGTCTCTTTTGCCGAACCGCTAAGTGATGGGGACGTAAACACACCAGCATCGGTTGTCAAGCAATGCTAGGGAGACAAACACAAACACACAAACACACAAACACATACATATATATATATACATATACATATATACGTATATATATATACATATATACGACAGTCTTATAAATATTCTAAATAAAATTTTAGAATATTGTTCAATATATGTTAAATAAAAATTTACATTAGTATCTTCCCACGGGGACTTGATTAGCAAGGAGATTCCTCTGTTTGCATTTTATTTCGTCTTTTTTTTTCTTCCGTTTTTCCTTATTTACATTTTCTTTTTAAGGAATCGCAGCTAAATCGAAATATGTCGCGGAATATAGATGTTCAGTTACTGGGACATGTGATTTAAGGATTCCTATTATTATTATGGCGAGCTGGCAGAACCGTTAGCACGTCGGTAAAAATAATTAGCTGTATTTCGTCCATCCTTACGCTCTCAGTTCACATTACGCCGATCTCAACTTCGCTTTTTATCTTTTAGGGGTCGATAAATTAAGTACTAGTAAAGCACTGGAATCGATGTAATAGACTAGTCCCTTTCCCAAAATGTCAGGCCTTGTGCCTTTAGTACAAAGAGTTACTATTATTGTTATTGTTGTTGCTGTTTTTATTATCATGCAAAGGCGCATGGCATAGTGGTTAGGGTGTTACACTCAAGATCGCTAGGTCATGATTTCAATTCCTAGACCGGGTGGAGCGGTGTGTTCTTGATCAAAACACTTCATCTCACTTGACGCGTGGTACACCATGCACCAGTTCAGACAACATTGATTTGATGGAGAGAGAGTGAGCTAATATGCAACACGAACATTTGATTACTATAAGCAAATCATTTGGGCAGATCGTTCGACAAGAGCCTAACACTTATACATCATCTTCGACAGGAGAGTCTATTATTATTATTATTATTATTATTATTATTATTATTATTATTATTAAGAGAGCAGTACATGCCATCAAAGTGACACTGGGGTAAAATATACGAAGCCCAGTATACCCATCATGACTACCCGTCTGATAAGGGTACACCAGGCACATGCATCACAACAATATGTGCGCGACATGGTGATCTCATATCAAGATAAACAGCGCATGACCTTGCAAGTGGGGCCCAGTTAGAGTTTTCTTCTGGTCGAGTAGTACATCACGCTCAAAAGGTCCCTGAATAAGGATTATTTAAGGATGTTGAACAAACCACCCATATTTCCAAAGGTGAATTATTCAAACCTCCAAGAATTCCTTTCAACACATGGCTATGATGCTCCCCAACTACTTCTGCTCGTGGTCAGTGATGCACATATCGTC
Source organism: Octopus sinensis (assembly GCF_006345805.1). Lineage (NCBI taxonomy): Eukaryota > Metazoa > Mollusca > Cephalopoda > Octopoda > Octopodidae > Octopus > Octopus sinensis. The sequence continues at coordinate 67,121,469 of NC_043003.1, read as the reverse complement.
AGTCACCAAGGGACATGCTCAACTGGTTAAGGTCAAACAAGTGACAAGCAAATCTGCGGTATTGAGCAGAATATTTGCTGCTATTATTATTATTATTATTATTATTATTATTATTATTATTATTATTATTATTATTATTATTATTATTATTATTATTATTATTATTATTATTATTATTATTATTATTATTATTATTATTATTATTATTATTATTATTATTATTATTATCATTAAGGAGGCGAGCTGGCAGGGTCATTAGCACGCCGGAGAAACTGTTTAGCAGCATTTCTTTCAGATCTTTGTTCTGCGTTCAAATTCCACCGAGATCGATTGAGCCTTTCATCCTCTTGGGCTAAATTTAAAACATAGACAATCTAGCACTAGGATCGGTGTTATCGAATTGACCTTCTACCCTTCAAAACTGCTGGTCTTGTGCCAAAACTTTAAAGAATTATGATTAATATTAATTTTTTACCATTCAAATAAGCTAGACATATACACTAATCCGTAAGCAGGTCATCCCCTACATTTTAAGGTTAAAAAAGACTCTCACTGTAGATAAAATGGTGAAAGCACACAAAATTAGTTTGGACCGCTCTTTATTGAGATCGATGGATGCATCTATTTTGAAGTCATTAACTTCTATGTCTACATCGAGAATATTTCTTGATGGTGAAATACGGTGAATGGCCTTCTTGCTGGTTCCAATATGTTTCAAACATATTTGAACTCGTAACCAGTTTATCAGTTTATATTTGTGTAAATCACTGCTTCATGCTTCTAATCCGTATTCTACTACCTCTGGGCAGCCGGTTAATGCTAACAGTCGTATTAAGTTGACTGGACCCTAATAACAGAGACCTATTATTATTATTATTATCATTATTATTATTATTATTATTATTATTATTATTATTATTATTATTATTATTATTATTATTATTATTATTATCATTATTATTATTATCATTATTATTATTATTATTATTTTCTTCCTTTTTCAAATTATATTCCGTTTCTCGCAGAGTGTTTTCCATACACCTAGGGCAGAGATACTCATTGTATGCATTGTCAGATGACACACGCAAACTCACAAAAAACTTAATAAACAAATAAATTCATGAATGGATGTTGTTTTCACATCGATAGTTCTCTTCTCAGTACACGAGTCGTTTCAGTTAACACGATTTTTGCACTTCCTGTAGGGATGGTAAGCCTGGTATCATTTTCAAATAGGTTTCAGTACCTTTTTTTTTATCATTCCTTGAGATCCTACAATCACTGATACTGTAGTTGCCTTGAGATGCCACATTTTTTCAATTTCTATTAGGAAGTCTGATATTTACTGATCTTGTCAAATTCTTTTGCCGCTATATTGTAATCGCAAGAAATACTCATGTCAATTAATAAACACACCTTTTTCGTCTGATCTTTTATAATAATATCCGGTCTATTAGCTTTTATAGTTTTGTCGGTATGTACGGGGAAGTCCCATAGAATCGACACATTTCCTCCCTCAGTCACAGCTTCAAGATGGTGTTTATACCATTTGTCATCGGTTTTGATTTTATAATGCCGACATATTGTCCAGTGTAAATACTGGCCGACTCTCTCATGTCTTACTTTATATTCTACAGGTGCTAAGACTGTACACCCTGAGATTAGGTGGTCTATAGTTTCAGTCTCATCGTTACAGAATCGGCATTTTGGGTCAGCTCCATTTTTAATCGCATTGGCTTGGTAGTTCCGGGTTAATAAGCTTTGGTCTTGAACAGCTAATATGAAACCTTCACTCTCTGCTTTACTATTATTATTATTAGTAGTAGTAGTAGTAGTAGTATTAGTAGTAGTAGTAGTAGTAGTAGCAGTAGTAGCAGCAGCAGCAGTAGCAGCAGCAGCAGTAGCAGCAGCAGCAGCAGCAGTAGTAGTAGTAGTAGTAGTAGTAGTAGTAGTAGTAGTAAGTAGTAGTAGTAGTAGCAGCAGCAGCAGTAGCAGCAGCAGCAGTAGCAGCAGCAGTAGTAGTAGTAGTAGTAGTAGTAGTAGTAGTAGTAGTAGTAGTAGTAGCAGCAGTAGTAAAACGATTACCAATTATGTTTATTTTGTTACTGGCGATGTTAAAGAGTTTATGAAATGATAATAACCATTGCGTTGACCATAATTATCACGAAGATCGCACAGCTCAGAGATGTACTTGTAATGATGATGATGATGATGATTATGACTGTGTGGACTGCGTAGGTGCTGATGGTGGTGGGGGTGATTGGTTATTGAGGTAAAAATGATAACATGAAGGTGAGGAAGAAGAGAAATAATTTGGATGATGATGATGATGATAACGTTGATTAAACTTCCTCAAACATTACCAGAAAGAAAACAGAAAATACAAAAAAAAAAATTCATAAATGGATGATCTTTTTTTTGCTTGTTTATTATTTTCAATTTACTTCAAAGATTTTTAATCATAATTGTAAAACATTTCCGATGATAATTACAATTACAAAATAATTCTGACGTCCACAGATTTTAATTACCATCTTGGGAACTGTTTATATTTGAAATCTAGTTGTTAGAAATCTAGTGAAAAACAAATCAACTTTCGTCTGTTATTTCTTACCATTTGATGAGAACTGATTAAATAATAGCTACATCATTCGATTGCCGTAATCAGAATTAGCTTACTCTTTACTCAGCAGACATAAAAAGAGTACACATTTTTCCCAGAATTCTAACCCTTGTCAGTTGGAATTTAGTTTTACGAGGAAAAATTATCCGAATTTTTCTTTTTAGGAAATGTTCCTGAATGGATTGCCGATATTGACAAAGGCAAACTTCTTTATTGATGATACACGTGACTCGTCCGAAATTCAGATGGACGTTTATTCAAATTTTTTGTCTTTTATCACTTACTTGTTAGAAGTCATTTGACCATGCTGGGGCACCTACTTAAGGACTATTTAGTCGAACGAGCAGCTACCAGTAATAATTTTTGAAACCTCGTACTGATTATTATCATCATCATCATTATTATTTGCCGAGCCTCTATGTTACAGAGACGTAAACTCACCAAAGCTGGCTGCCAGGTGTGTGGTGGGAGACAAACACAAACTCAAATGATTGAATTATTTATCTATCGATAAAATTATTTTATTTTAGCTCCTAAACGTTTATCGACTTGGGGAGGCAGCCGAAGTTCCCAGAGACGGTTGCCTCAACATCATAAAACTGGATATTTTATTGATATCAGAAGCATCCGCGCCGGTGATTCTTTTCCAACTCTCCATTCCCTGGGAGGACAGCACTGAAAAGGAGAACGAGAGAAACAGAAGAAATATGTTGAGCTGGTGGGATTTTTCCAAAGCAATGGATAGCAACGAATACGTCAGCCCATCGTGGCGCGATGCAGAGGGTTTGAAGGCCAGTCTCTATACAGAGCATGCAACATGTTGGCATTACAGAGGGCTTAGTAAGAAGGTTTGCTGAGTGGCACCAAAGTTTTCCTCAAGGTCATTGTGGATCAGAGAAATGCCAGTATTACCAGAGGTTGTGCTAACTGGACGAAAGCTGTTGCTTCATTAACCCTGACTGGGTCACTTGCGTGAAGGTGACAAGGTGACCTCTGATGAAAATCATTTAACCTGTGATCATACTATGCTTACTTCAAGAATAGAAAATGTCATATTTTCCAATTTATCCATTTTCAAGATGGTGGTGATGATGATGACGATGATGATGATTATGACTGTGTGTAGACTGCGTACGTGGTGGTGGTGATTGGTTATTGAGGTAAAAATGATAAGAAGAGAAATAATTTGGATGATGATGATGATGAAGTTGGTGAAGTCGCTGTTGTTGATGATGATAATGATGGTAATGATGATGATGATGATCATCATCATCATCATAATGATGACAACGACGACTATGGTGAAGATGATGATGATGATGATGATGACGACGACGACGACGACGACTATAATGATGATGATGATGACGGAGCATATCCAACAATACTTGACGAGTGATTAAATATCAGTAGACAGAAGTAATTCTACTTATAAAACCTGAATCTAATAGCAACCCCTTCAAATGAATGTCCTTGGTAATCTGCAAAATTTAAAGAGATAAAACTTTCTCATACTGAAAGAAGACCACTCATTTTTGTTAGACGTGTATACTTGACTGACACGATCTCGGTACATACAATATAAACATGTGGGACTTGGCAGAATTAAAACCCAAATGAAATACAGCAGTGTTTCCAACATATCGCAGAGGAGTGAACCAAAATATTTTTAGGCACTTAATTCGTTGAATAATCATTGTTTTCTATAAAACGTCTTTAACTGAAAACAAATAATTTAGTGCAAAATCATTTTTATTTTCCTTTAATCTTTTTAGTAACAAAAATCGATCGAATACTAGAATGTTATTTACTCATAATTTATTGACCACTAAAAGATAAAGGACAAATCATTAACAATTAACTTTTCAGCTCTGCCAGATAATCTGCAGCTTTCGAACTACGGTTCAATGTCTGGGTTGTTATGAAATCATTTAAATATTTTGCGAACAGCTTCCTAGTATAGACAACCTTCAAGTAATCCATAACAGCGAATATACTTCAGTCTTGGGAAAGATATTTTACTTTGCCTTGGAACATCCAGAATTAGCATAACATCCATTTCTTTCTCTTTAATCATAAGAAAAGGCCTGCGCCATACGTTTACTGATTTTATATCAATTACATAGACATCAAGTATTCAGCACACCTCAGTAATTTAAAAGTGTATGGGACCTAAATATATTTTTTTAAACTAAAACCTATACCGTTAATGTTGTTTAGCCCTAAATTCTCTCACTTTTTCTTTGAGAAGCGCTAAATATCACGATTTGGTTTTATTTCCCAACGACAAAAAATCCAATTCACCGAGGACCATGACCAAAATCAGTAAATCTATGTCCATTTCGTATATATTTCAGGTTTAATATAATAGAGTTCGTTTGTCTTAAGATAGTAGAGTGCTATTTGATGGAAAGTCCACTACTACACCTAAGCGCTGTCTTATTGACATCTATAAGTACTAGACCTACTAAAATCGATTCCATGGACTAAACTTCTTTAATGCCTTAAGGGTTGTTTAAATATTCTTCATTTCCATTTTGTGCTATACTGCGCATCTCTCTGCCCCTGGATGGTTGCAATTACATAATAGTTTTCTCGTTCAGCTCTTCAACATGGGAAACAAAGGACGCTGTGAATAGTCCATGACGAAAGAACATCATGCAATGCAAGTTAGATAATTCGGAGAACGTAAATAAGAAAGAAAGAAAGAAAGAAGGAAAGAAAGAAAGAAGAAAGAAAGAAAGAAGGAAAGAAAGAAAGAAAGAAAGAAAGAAGGAAAGAAAGAAAGAAAGAAAGAAAGAAGGAAAGAAAGAAAGAAAGAAAGAAAGAAGGAAAGAAAGAAAGAAAGAAAGAAAGGAAGAAAAAGGTTATAAATTCCCTAGGAGGACAGCACTGAAAAGGACAACGAGAGAAATAGAAGAAACATGTTGAGCCGGTGGGATTTTTCCAAAGCAATCGGTAGCAACGAATATATCAGCCCGAGGGTTTGAAGGCTAGTCTCTTTATAGAGTACACAATATGTTGACATTAAATTACTCAAGGTCCTTGTGGATCAGAGGGGTTATCCCTAGAAATGCCAGTATTACTAGATGGTGGGGGAGAAATGAGGAGAGAGAGAGAGAGAGAAAGAGATAGAAGAAACGACCCAGTATTTTATTTATCAATCCACTTCCCTTTTTCTGAGAAAACAATCAAATCCAGAGCCGACACCCAGCGTGAATTGAACGTATATACCCGCAATTACTGATGCACAATATAATTATACAACGATCTGATGTGGTTGCCAATTCAATATGCATTATTCCTAGCTTAAATCTAATCAATACTTGAACATTCTTACATTGACGCTAGCTAATATAACTCACCCACAAATCTAAAACTACTCAGTCTCTCTTCGCCAGAACTGCTCTTAGTTTATTTAAAGAACTGGTTAGATGATATGAATACAATTGTTATTCTCTTTGTTTCGTTTTATTTCAATGATAATGTTTGTTTTGTTATTTGTTTTCAGTTTTCTATTGTAGAATGCGTGATGAGTTCTATATTGGATGAACTACGTACATATATTAATACCATTCCAAGAACTATTTGTGTTCGTGCATTGATCATAGCCATCTCCTTCCTCCTTGGTTTACCAATGCTGTGTAATGTAAGTATATTGTTTTATTATTTTCCTAGTTTCAGTCGTTTGATTGCGGTCATTCTGTGGCGCTGTGTTCGCTGGCTTTAATCAATCATATCCACTCGACCCAGAGTATTTCATTCAGATTTTCACTTATTTTAGAGCTCTCTATTTATTGAATTGTTGCGTTACATATACATAAATAAATAGATGTAACTTCAGTCACTGGTAAGCATATGTACATTCGTACAAAAAACACATACACATGCGGGCGGATTAATATAATACGAGTGAGCAAAAGAGATTGGCACTCAATACATTTGCTACTGGTGACATCTTTTTAATAACAGCTTAACTCAGCTCTACATGACGCAAAGTTTCGTGGTTGCATAGGACATTTCCATCACATCAGATGCTAGAAACAGAGTGAGTGTTTTGAGAGTATTCCAAGATGGCTTATAAACGATAGAACTTTATGTACTATCTCAGCTTACATAGTATAAATTCTATAAAAGCGACTCTAGTTATTTTCTTTATTTTTAGGTTCACGTGTTCAAACAGCATGTTGATATTGTTCTTGCGTAACGATCGCCAACAATCCCGGACACAATTTGTGACAACTGAATTTTTCAGTTCTGTTTTATATTGCGTAAAGCTACCTTCGTTATTTAATAATTTTCACATTAGCATTTCGCTAAATCAACCATAAATTTATGTGGCAAATATATATATATATATATATATATATATATATATATATATATATATATATATACTGACAGTTGATATTTAGCCCAACCATTCGGCGATAGAGTAGTCACTACTGACAAGGCTTTTGTTTTTTGAGACGAAACTAGTCTAGCCTAGTACTCTAGCTTTCCTTATGAAGAATAATATATGATGGGATTCCATAGTATTTCCAGTGCCCAAAGCAAATTCCAATGATATGGTATTCTTTTCTACTCTTGGCACATAGCCCGAATCTTTCGGGGGAAGGGGCCAGTCGATTAGATTGATCCCAGTACGCAACTGGTACTTAATTTATCGATCCCGAAAGGATGAAAGGCAAAGTCAACCTGGGCGGAATTTGAACTCACAACGTAAAGACAGACGAAATATCGCTAAGCATTTCGCCCGACGTGCTAACGTTTCTGTCAGCTCGACGCCTTTCCACTGACATGATATTGGTTAAACCGAGATGTTAGTGGAAAATGTTTATCTATGTTGCAGTGAAGTGGGATAGAATCTGAAAGCACTTTTTTTACAGGGCGAAATTCTCGACTGCACATGCATGTTAGTGGCCATATTGCAATATGTAGTTGTGTAAGTATAGAGTAAAAAAATAAGATGACTAACAAGATATTTACGGTTGGTGTGCCTATATTATAGATCTGATTGCGAAGAATGATCAGAGACTAAGCAACAACAGCAAGAGTGGAGGCGCAATGGCCAGTGATTAGGATAGCGGACACGCGGTCGTATGAACGCAGTTTCGATTCCCAGACCGGGCATTGTGAGTGTTTATTGAGCAAAAACACCTAAGCTCTACAATGTTCCGCTGTACTCTTTCACCACAGCTTTCTCTCACTCTTTCTTCCTACTTCTGCTACAAAGCAGATGAACAATGGTGTAACCCACTTTGGTGTGTTAAAATTTTCAGATCCTAGTCTAGACAGCGAATTCTCTGTACCCCAGGATGGTTCAGCTCTCCACCCGTTAAAAGCCACAGTTTACAGAATGAGGATAACAAGGTAGCTTTCGCGCCCGTGCAACCGCCAGTGTATCGCGTGTGATGGGTGGGTCTTCAAGTCGCCGCATGCATTCTTAGTAGCTTAGAGTAGGCTCGAATTAGGAATTATTCTTTGTGGCTAATAGCGTGGGTCCTGATTGGAAGAAGAAGACAACAGCAAGAAAACAAATAATATTTAATATTCGCATTTACCTTTCGTCATAAGTTTTGGTATTTTGTTTCGTAGATACTTTGTTTCTTACAAAAGCACAAGGCCAAAAACGTATAAGGGGTTTACTCTGATAATCCTCAGTCTGGCAATCCTTTATGTTTCGAATGTTATCTAATAGTCATTGATTAAAAGGAAGAGCATGGGGAGCATGAGGATGATATGGTGGATGATACTGCTTCGGCAGTGGCAGGCGAGGTGGTGATGGTGGAAGTGATGATAATGATGATGAGGATGAATATGATGATGATGGTGATAATGGTAATTATAATAATTGTAACGACCCCACTCTAACAATGTACTCAATGATTCATATTTCAGGGTGGAATGTTTCTTTTAAACCTGATAGACTTCAGCATCAGTGGTTTTCCATTGCTCCTGGTTACAATGTTAGAGTGCCTCGCAATAAGCTATATATACGGTGAGTAAAATAACATCCATCAGAGATATCTTTCTATTCAATTCTTAAGACGATTTGTATATGCATGTGTGTATATCCATGAAGGATCTCAGGGCAGGTGAATAACCGATTCTTAACCAAAGAAATCTCTTGAATATTTTTGTTCTGAATCGAGTGAAATTTTATTGTTTTCTTAATGTTGTCATCGGAAACGCAATAAAACGATGAATTTCCCGTGGGAAACATGCAACCAATGAGGTTTTTGTTCCATCAACTGCGATATAAAATAAATAAAATACAAAATTTTTACTTTCTCTATATATAACTGCATTATTCAGTTGCAGAAAATATATGACATCACTAAAAGGATTTGCGATTCGCAAACTAGGCGCAGGAGTGGTTGTGTGGTAAGAAGCTTGCTTTCCAAACACATGATTACGGGTTCAGTCCCACTGCGTGGCACTTTGGGCAAGTATCTTCTACTATAGCCTCGGGACGACCAAAAGCCCTGTGAGTGGATTTGGTAGACGGAAACTGAAAGAAGTCCGTCGTATATATATATATACATATATATATGTGTGTGTGTGTGTGTGTGGGTGTGTGTGGGTGTGTGTGTGTGTGTGTGTGTGTGTTTGTGTGTGTGTGGTTGTGTATGTGTTTGTATGTGTGGCTGTGTTTGTACCCCCACCGTCGCTAGACAACCGATGTTGGTGTGTATATGCCCACATAACTTAGCGGTTCGGCAAAAGAGGGGGGAAAAAGAGGGGCCCGATAGAATAAGTACTAGGCTCACGAAGAATAAGTCCTGGGGTCGATTTGTTCGACAAAAGGCGGTGCTTCAGCATGACCGCAGTGAAAGGACTGAAACATGTAAAAGAATAAAAGATTTTTAAAAATAGATGAAATAATACCTTCGCCGGTGATTCGAGAAGCTACTATGCGACGTTATTAGATGTAATTATCAGGGAGTTGAAATCGTCACACCGATGAGGTTCACGTGTACTAGCTCCTGGTTTATATGTTTACATATATTATAGGTTTAACTTTCTTGTTCCTGGTTAAGAAAATAATCCATCCTTACAGGAAAGCCATTTTGACAAGGTAAGGAGAAATCTGAGCCCCTAAATGATCTCGCGCAAACTCCCACCAAAAGCCGCACTCTGCCATATTATAATAGTCCAGTGTATGTTAAATTTGAAAGAATAATACAGTTCTATATTTAAGAGATAAGGAATTATGTACACTATTTACATTATTTATATTTGACGGATATTTGTCCTCATCTTGTTTGTTGTTAACACAACGTTTCGGCCTTCATCAGGTGTCTTGGGGAAATTTCGAACCTTGGTTCTCATTCCTAAGGTATTTTTCGATACCAGGTTCGAAATTTTTCCAAGACACCTGATGAAGGCTGGAGGGTATATCAGCCGAAACGCTGTGTTAACAAAAAACAATATGAGAACAAATATCCGTCAAATGTAAATAATGTAAATAATTGAAAGAATAACACGATATGAAGGCGATGTTTTTATCATAAGTCCACTCAATGATGACCGTCTTCGTGTTGAGTACGACTACCACCGCCAGCAAAAGCAAGAACTACTTCACCATTTAGACTGTTTACCTAGAATAATGTCCTCTATCGAGAATATTTAACTATGATCAAGTTCAGTTCCTATACGACAGTAATCTTAATTTGGTACTTACTGTTTTTATTGTTTACCCCGAATTCCGTTCTGATCAGAGCGTTTCAGACATGACCATTCATCCTTTCCGTAGATATGTTACCCAAGATTACTCAATGTGCTCTTTGTTTTAAGGCAGTACAGTTTTACTTTGAGGAGATATTTCACTGCCACTTCGTGTAATTTGAGCGGCCACGTAGAAGTTCGCATCATTTCTAGTGGTATTTAAGATTTACGACAAAAGTAACTGAAACTGACTATAAATTTCGAAAATCGGTGAATTTACGTTGCAGCCTAAGATTTTATATATCAATTTACCTGTCAAAAAAATATCAAAATAGAAACCAAACGCTTCAGAAAACCAACGTGATTTTCGAAAGTCTATTATTTATGGCATTTGCAAGTTTCAGGAAAAAATAACTATTTCAGAGTAAAATGAAATGAAAAGACGAGAAATAATATATATTCTTAAATTTATTTCTCTCTCTTTTTTTGTGAGGGATATTTAACGTATTATATACCATTTTTTAACATATTGGTTGTAGCAATTTGATTTGAACAAAGATTTTCTTCTACTTGGTGCAATGACATTTTCTTAATAGATGGGTGTATTTGATTACATCAGTTCCATTATGTAAATCTTAACATTTTTTACCTAACCTGAAGGGATAAATTATTCGAAAGTCGAAACTAAATATAGTTTTACGCTATCCTGTTATTTATTTTTCTTTATCACTGTACAATGTCTTCCAAATAATTTAACAGATTGGTGATTACTATGGGAACAAGCTAGAAATTAATCAAATATTCGTTGAAACACAAATAAACATCTCGTTGCAGTTGGTATCATATATCTGTAATTATGTGTTATGTGAAAATATCAAGATTGTAGAGACGGTTAAAATATTACACTAGAGTTGCCGACTGTGTAATGCAATGAGTTCGATATTATATTTTCAATCCAGCATGGTAACAACCGCAGAAACACAAATCAAACCATATAAAAATTTTCTTCCTATTTGGCGTTATAACAGGACATCTGAAGCTGATAGCATCTCACAGACATTGCTTTCTTGAGCCGTAGGGCACATAAGACTTGCTCTAAGTTTCAGCTTATGAGTGGCGGAGATCACAATATTGCCCTCAACAGGACGCCGGTTCATTTCAGGATTCAGGGCTATTAAATTTCATGGGAGAGATCAATTACATCGACCCCAGTGTAATTGTGTCGACCACGAAGCAATGAAAGACAAAATTGACTTTGACAGGATTTGAACTCAGAACTGAGCTATATTACCGATGTCCGAGCTCTCCACCTGGTCTCACATGTAATGTTTTATTTGTCTATCTGATAATTAAAACTACCGACTGTAAAACCTCTAATAAAAAATATGGCAGTAAACACGTAGATGAATCCGAATTAGTTGTAAAGTCAGTACGAGGCGAGAGATTCACAGTCCATTGCGAATCAGACATTATATTTAATAATTTCTATAGCAAAGAATATCTATGTGGTTAAAAACTTTACTTCATATTTTTGTGGTTATTCTCTTAGATTCAAATGTGCTACATATTTGAAAAATGTTGTCAAAACCAAAGTCTCCTAAAGTATTGTCAGTGACGTTTGCTAAAACAAAACTTTTGCAGCGTTCAGTGGAACATTTATCTTATTAAGGCTTATATTTTACCTGGCACTCGTCTTAGCATTATAGATTTTGTGCCGTCATTGTGGACAACTATTGTAGTGTAAACATTCTGTTGCAAGCATTTGCGTAGAGTCCTGGTTTGAAGTCGATGTTACTTAGTTTGGTTTGAAATAAGGAACTTGATTAGCTTAATAATCCTAATTTAATCCCGGGCAAAGCCGGGTTGTACTGCTAGTACTCTATATGCGTTACATGCATTAAACACTCCTCTCTCATTTCTTTGAAGAAAACCAACGCTCTCTCTCTCTCTCTTTCTATATATATATGTGTCTGTGTGTATACATATATGTATGTATTTCTGTATATAAAGGGTAAAGAGACCCCTTTCTGTCATGAATGACCATGGGATTGCACTTACAAAGTTACTCTCCGAGGCACAAGTCCCGGCAAAGTCATTTATTGAAGATCAGCAGTTGCCCATGCATACCAGCCTCCCCTCTCCACGACGCCGATGTTATCCAGGATAAAGATAAAAGCCGATACAGCTTGGCACCAGTGATGTCTCAACTCATTTCTACAGCTGAGTGGACTGGCACGACGTGAAATAAAGTGTCTTGCTCAAGAGCACAACACGCAGCCCGTTCCGGAAATCGAACTCACAACTTCATGGTCGTAAGCTCATCACTCTAACAACTGAGCCATGCGCCTTCACTGTTTATATATATATATATATATATATATATATATATATATATAATATATATATATATATATATATATATATATATATATATATATATATATATATATATATATATATATATATATTCGCTGCATTCTTCCAAGAATGTAATGCTCTTAGCTTATTTTTCCTTGGGGCTGACCAGATTGGAGCAATCTCGAATATAACCAGCAAGGGTTGCGAGGATGGTCCGGAACTCGACTGAGAATGGGGGACTCAGAATGATCCGTCCTTGGTTTCTTTGTATCATTTGTCTGGATGTTTTGTTGTTCCTCTTTTGTTTCACCTGGCTGTCTAGATGTTGTGCGTTCTTGTCCCATTTTTTCTATTTTTTACATATAAAAAATATAGCGGCACATACACTTTATGTAAGTATATATATATATATCAACATATTATACGACACTATTGTTCTTTGTATTCTTTCATCTTTCCTTCTTTCTTTCAGCCCTTTCACACTTCGTTCATTCCACACTTCGTTCTTTCGTTCCCCGCCTCTCACTTTCCTGGCCTTCTCTTCATGCTCGCTTTCACTTCACTCTGTCTCTTTCATTTTTCTTTCCCCACTCCTTAATTCTTCTATCCCTCTGCCTCTACCTCTCTCTCTTCTGTCCTCCGTGACCGGTGTTCGGCCAGATCTGACCTTTCTTTCTTTGTTGGACTAATGTCCGTGTAACATCTATATTCCTTCGTGTACTTGTTAAATCTTATGTCCCTGCCGTAAGGCTTTACTTCCACACACGCCAGCTTAATTCAATTCGTCCTTAGTCGAAAAACACCTGTTGTTATGTTCTGTTATTTGTATTTGTGTAATATTTCTCTGGGGGGTTTTTTCCTCCTCATTTTCCTTGAGTCGCCTGTCTTGATGTTTTGTTGTCCCTTTTTTGTTTCACCTCGCTGCTTGGATGTTTTGCGTTCTTGAACAATTTTTGTAATTTACATATATATACGTGTGTGTGTGAGAGAGAGCGTGTGTGTGTGTGCTCGTGTATGTGTGTGTGTATGCACAGGGGTGGCTGTGTGGTAAGTACCTTGCTTACCAACCACGAGGTTCCGGGTTCAGTCCCACTGCATGGTAGCTTTGATATGTATCTTCTTCTATACCATTGGGCCGACCAAAGACTTGTGAGTGAATTTGGTAGACGGAAACTGAAAGAAGCCTGTTGTATGTATATATATATAAATGTATGTATGTATATATGTATGTATGTATATATTTAGGTGTGTGTATATGTTTGTGCGTTTGTGTTTGTTCCCCCTCCCCAACATCGCTTTATAACCGATGGTGGTGTGTTGTAGCACCCATAACTTAGCGATTCGGCAAAATGAGAACGTTAGATTACGTACTAGACTTACAAAGTGTAAGTCCTGCGGTCAATTTGCTCGACTAAAAGGCGGTGCTCCAGCATGAGCGCTGTCAAATGACTAAAACAAGTAAAAGAATAAAACATAATATATATACGAGCTTTAAAAAGAATGTAACATTTGAGTATGAGTTTAAATATAGTTAATCATTAAATTATTTTGTTTTAAATCTCTTTTCTGACACTTCACATTTAAAACTAATTATAGCCCTTTTTAACTCTTTTCTCTCTCTATCCTTATCTATCACTATATATATATATATATAATATATATATATATATTATATATATATATATATATGTATGTATGTATGTATATATATGTTATCCTCCCTTTCTCTCACGCAGCGTTTCTACCTTGTTCTATCTCTAAATATATTCAATCATGAATATTTTTTACATCAAAGCACTTATCCTACAAGAAACTATATTTCCACATCAATATTGAAATGAGCTAATGGAAAAGGCGCAATCAGATATGCAATAATCTATTTCAAAAGTATTGCATTTCCCTTTGTGCATTAAGTGTTATGCTGTTAAAATCGCTTGTCTAAAATATATTTCGTCTCCACGGATATGTCAAAACTATTAAGCACTGAATGACAGAAACGAAATTAGTTTAGCTTCAGTTCCCTTACACCATTTTGTATATATTTTCTTGTTATTGTATCCAGGCGCTGGAATGGCTGAATGGTTAAAGAGAATCGCTTTACAACCACCTGATATCGGGTTCAGTTCCTCTACGGAGTATCTTGGCAAGTGTCTTCTATCGATACGGACCAACCAATGATTTGTAAGTGAATTTGGTGAAGGAAAACGTAGAGGAAGCCCGTTGGATCGTTGACATTCATCAACACATCTTCCTGACATCCAGCAATAGTGTTTAGCAACCTAGTGAAGGGGACCGGCAAAAGACTCTCCCCTCTGTCTTCAAATAAAGAAATTTTCAACATCGCTGCCCTGTACTACAATGAGGCCCTGGTTGCCAGCAGTTTTAGAGATTAGATTAGTTACATGCTTGAAAATAATCCCACAGGTTAAAATGCTGAATAGTATTGTTTCATATTTCCCTTCCTCACTAAGTATAACAACTTGAGTAGGTAAGATCTTTCTCATTTAAGTGAATAAATACTTCCTCTCATGAATAGATTCTATAAAATATTTAACAAATACACTATAAGAGTTTCTTTTAGCTGTGCTCCTTGCATAAAAACTACTCAAAGGTAGCCCAACCGTAGACAGAAGTAGGATGCTCATGCTGATGTAATATCACATGTCTCCTTAATGGTCACTGCAACACAGAGACTATTGTATGTGAGGCAGGGGTAATGACAAAGGACTCTAGTAAATAGTCAAATATGCAGAAGTATATGGGCGTGACAGAAGGTCTTTTTAGAATCAGATTTAACAAACATATGTCTTTCATGTCCAGGATAGACGTAATACCACAAATCTGGACAGGCATGTATCGTTGTTGAAGTAAAGCACCACAAATTACATCAAGTGGAGAGGGCTGGACAGTTGTAAACCTTACTTCAACTGTAGCAGAAGGTGCAGACTTTGCCAGGCTGAGGCTGAATCAAACTATTTTCAATTATATGTGTATATGTGTTTGTGTCTGTCTTCGCTGAAACCATCACTTGAAAACCGCTGCTTGTTTGTTTACGTGTAAATAGCTTAGAGACTCTGCCTTTAGAAACCGATTGAATAATTACCAACCTAAAGGAAAGCATAGGAGGGAACTTTGTTTGACTAAACTCTCTAAGACTATATCACAACATGGCTGCCTTGCAGGGACTGAATAGTGTTAAAAATACAACTTTTGGTTATCCATTTTCTCACTTTGATAAATGCTGACAAAATTAAGGTGGAAAGTGTAATCTGTGACGATTCATTATAAAGGGGGTAAATTTCTTTCTAGGTACAATACAACACCAGGCACATCTAATATCACCACTCACTTCCTCACATACTTCATACTCTATCTCACACCCGAGACAAATCTAACTTTAAGTTAACCTTGCATAAAGTCTAGTTTTTTTTCCCTCGATTTCTTCCATAGTCGTCAACAGCTCAAGTGAATGTGAAAGATGCACGTATTTCTCTCCAGGCCATCTACTCCTTCGTCCTTTCCTTCCTCTCTGGACTTTTTTCTCGTTCCAACGACGATGAGCCATGCTCGAAATGTCATTTCCACTCCTATATTTTCGTCTAAAACTCTCACTGGACATAGACCTAATATACTTAACGTATACGTCTAAATGACTTCTGTTGTTTTTTCTGGTTTACTTTTAGTTTTGATTTACACACACACACACACACACATCCGATTGCGCTCAAATTTGTTATGTAGATACCAACGGTATAAGGACGTGTATAAGTCTTGAAAAAATTACAAAAATCGATTCCAGGTGAGAATGCGTTCGATAAAGCCACGGGAACGTGCATTTGTACGCGCAAGTACATCAGCTGTTGCAATCGATACTACGCGTACACGAGAAAAACACACGTGCAGTTTGCGGAAAAGAAAAGCCGGCTGGCTTGAAATAATGCCACAAAATGCAAAAGGAAAGATGCAAAAGTGATATTCTCTTCAAAGTTGGCATGAAGGAAGGAAAGACTATTTGGTTTCTCAAGGATTTTTTTTTGCCTTAACTTCGTTTAACAAAACCCAAAATTTTATTGAAAGAAAGGCATGCTTAATTATTTTTAATGAAAAGAAAACACTGATTGCTTTTTATTCAGCAGATATGATTCAGCAGCGTCTATTGGACGGGGGGCGTTTTGCTTGTATATATATATATATATATATATATATAAGTGTGTGTGTGTGTGTGTGTGTGTGTATACACATACATACAGTGTGTTCGAAAAGTCTCTCCGCAGTGATTATTCTTCATCCTAATTTTCCAGAAGTCAGACTCTTCTACATGTATTTGAAAACGTGTAGAAGAGTCAACTTATGTATTTAGAATGAAGGACGACACTTTCAGCATCTCTTTTTTTTTCTTTTTTTTAAATCGTATAAAGTCTAATATATTCTTTTGCAGTCTTTTACCATCTTGTAAATATTTATTTTGCAATAAAATACTTACTGCTGAGAGACTTTTCGAACCCCATGTGTGTGTGTGTATATATATATATATATATATATATATATATATATATACATACATATATATATATATACACATACATATACATATTTATATATATATATATATATATATATATATATATATATATATATACAGACACACACACACACACACACATAGATATATATATAGTGACCATGATGCATATACGGATTTGTTTATCTACCTATCTATCTAGCTATCAATCTATCTATCTCTATCAATGTATCCCTCTGTCTCTCTTTCTCTCTTTCTCTCTCTCTCTCTCTCTCTCTCTCTCTCTATATATATATATATATATATATATATATATATATATGCGCGTGTGTGTGTTTGCGTATGCATACACTTGAACATGAATTTATATATGCATACATATATACATACATATATGCTTACATACATACACGCCTGCATTCATACATACATATCTATAACCATAGAATCGCAGGCATGTATATACATGCCAATGTATTTACATACACAGTGGAAGCAATAAACGATACTTTTAATAAATGGACAACACAACGCTAACAAAGCACAATATATTTTTCTAACTCACGATTTAAAATCAACATCGAAGCCAAATATTTACTAGAACGGAATATAGAATATATTAACAATTAATTGCATATTGATTTTCTTTCAATGTTTCCAATAATAATTTTTCTTTCTTTCTTTCTTTCTTTTTTTTTTTTTTCTTTTTTGTGCTTTTTCATGAAATCATGAAACCTAATAGGTTTTGAAAATTTTTCTGATGATATCAAGATGATGCTTGGTAAAGCACCAAACCTCTACTGGAAAATATCATGGAAATATTTATGTCCTACATCGATTATTGTAAGTACAAATGTTCTTTTTATTCTAATGAGGTTTCAGTATATGACGAAACCCAAATAAATCAATCTCTATTATTCATTTAGCAGTGTACATCGGTCATTTTAAACGCCAACGTTTTCATTCCAAATTTTACCCTTCTCACACCTTAAGCAATGTAAGAACAAATTTTGTTTTCATTTTCACAGCCCTGTTATTGAGTTCATATTTTCTAATTTTAAAATCCTCATCATTTAATAACTTTCATATCATTCAACAACGATCGATGTTACGTACTTTAAAATGCCGTTTGCTTGTCACGACGCCTGTGTGTTCGAGTGCTATATTTCTAAAAAAAATACCAATGGAGCAAAATCAATAACATAACAGAAAATTTCTTTTAAATAACAAATCAAGACCTTGAGTTTCACTTTTATCACTCTTATTTGTAGAACGGAATGTGATATAAATTTCATAAAGGTCTACAATTCGAAACGCAGGTATTGAAGATTTCTTACGAGTCCATCAGGTAATATTACTGAGACCGTCATAACAGCGAATAGTCGTTGCAACAATTCGATCTGAATAATTTCAGGCAGTAATGACTGTTAATTAGGTTTCATTCCTTAAAACTCATTTACACCATGTAGCAAAAATGCTTTTGGATTTTCAAAAGTATAATATCGATGAAATATTGAAGATAAAAATTACTGAGTTTCTACCAATCAACCCGCACTTCTTAGTGAATGACAATCGCAGTATCTCATCACATCGAGTGATTGGCGGATTATTGTACTAAATGGCAAAGTGTTGATTTGCGTGATGATTTAAAAAATAGTACATCGATTTCGTATAAAGAATTCTATTCACCGTCAACATATGTATAGTTATAACAGCTTATGTCTTTGCTTCGAAATTCGAAAAGTCAGTATCATTTACGATAGGCGCAGGTGTACGATATCATTTACGATAAGCACTGTGTGGTAAGGAGTATGTGTCCCTACTACATGGTTCCGGGTTCATTCCCACTGCGCGGCAACTTGGGCAGCTGTCTACATCTGTAGCCTCGGATCGACCAAAGCCTTGATGCTTGATTCTTTTCTAATCAAATTAGTTATTTACGCAAGTTGATTATCTCATAATCAATTAATTCATACCTAAGCCTACTTAAGAATCACGTTTCATGGTATTAGGACCATTTGTACACATATTGTGCCCTGCTAGAATTTTGGAGCTTCGAGTCTAATCAAATCAGGACTGGCTCCTGCATTAACAGTAAATAACACTTGACAAAGGTGCTGCGCAGTGGGATTGAACTCGAAATAATGTGGTTGGGATGCAAGCTCTTTATCACACAGCCACGCCTTCACCAAGGTGGAGACAGTATGTGTTGATACACTTGCTAGTCGAATACGTGGTTTTATAGCAAGCAAAAAGTTTTTGAAATTCAAGAAATATATTACGACTCGCAAGGGCAACATTACTTAAACGCTGGTGATCCTAGGAAAGAAAAGAATGAAAACAGATTTATATGAAATTTAAAGAAAAAAGTGTCTGGAAAGTATTTTATAAGTATACGTAGAATGTTTGATCTTGAATTACTCATTTTCAAAAAAACCATTAGATATAAAATATATTACGAAGGAAAAAAACTTTGTAATGTGGCTTGGAGTTAGGAGGAATTATTAATTAAATTATAAATCGGTTGCGGCGCCTTTTTTTTTTTTCTTTTTAGGAGAGATGCTACCAAATTCCTTAGATATGGCGTATTATATTTACGTGAGATATGAGAAAATAACATTAGCGACATATTTTTCCTTACTTTGCTGTGAAGTTGGCTTGCAAAAATATTAATGAATTTTTTAAATAATTTAATAATCACAGAGCATGTGTGATCATTTCAAAAACAAGCTACCGAAAGAGCATTTTTGATACGTAGCCAAGTCTGAAGTTTTAGTATTTTCTTTGATAGTTACTAGGAAACTATTAAGTTAGTATTTTCGATTTCCAAACATCGATGATTATCATATCTAGAAACGCTTGGTTAAAACATGTAGAGCCTTTGATGTATATACATGTATATGAGGAATCACAGGCGTGAACGTTTTAATTTATGCATTTACGTATGAGTCTACTTGATGTGTATGTGTGTCTATGGTTAATGTTTTTGTTTTTGCTTTATATTGAATAACGAAAAACCATAAATGTGTGGTGAAAAGATATCTTCATATAGAAACAGATACTATTTGCTTATGTGTACATACGCGTGTTTCAACACGCGTATGTAAACAAATAGTTTCATATACAGATTGACACATTGTAAGTTTTAGTGAAACACTTATGTATATGATTAGTGAAAACTATACTGGATTAAGAGTGATAGAGACGTAACAAGAACGAATTTCTTTGTTATATTTATATTTATGTATGAGCTTCAAAATGTTTTCTAAGGTAGAACAAGTTGAACATTTTAATGTTATATCTGCCATAGCTATTGGTGATTAACAAATACACATTGATGCTTATGGATATTTCCCCAGCTCTCTGTCGGAGTTCTTCGATAGTTGAGGAATATTTTTAGTCGATTTCCATATTTGAAATTGCTGAAATTCAGAGAAAACATCATCTAGGTGTTAGCTTTATGGTTTCTATGTCTGAGTTGATTTTTATTACGCCTATTTGTTACTATATTTATTATGCATACATACGTATATACATACATATTCACATCCGTAAATATGCATATATTTGTATATACATATAAAAGAAGTTGTGGGACTAATAGCAGTAATAGTAGTTGTTGTTTTTGCAGTTGTTGTTGTTGCTGCTGTGGTTATTGTTGTTAGATTTTCAACTTAAATTTTCAGTTTCATATTCTAAACATTTCTCTTATTTGTGACACGAGAAAATATAATCGACTTCGTTGCAGCTGATGCTTTTGCAAAGCTTTCAAAAAGAACTAGCCACTCACTCTCCTTTTGCCTGTTTGTCTGTCTGTTTGTCTCTGTCTGTCTGTCTGTCTCTCTCTTTCTTACTCACTCACTCACTCCCCGCTCCTGAAAATGTGTGTGTACGAGTTTGTAAATAGAACTTGGTATGTTGGCCTAACAAAATGTACGTTTTCTATAAAAGCATGATAGAATTTCCGTAATACTTGCTATTGCATCGCTTCTTTCTGGACCTGAATAATTTCTTACTTTTAATTCTATACAACGGCATCAATATACAATCCTTGTCCCTTTTTTTTTTCGAAGTAACTTTCATAATTTCAATCAGTATTAAAAACAGAATTAAGGCAGTAAGCTTCAAGATTCATTAGCATGCCGGACAAAATGCAATGTAGCATTTCGTCCGTCTTTACCGAAAGTTGACATTGCCTTTCATCCTTCCGGAGTCGATAAAGTAAGTACCAGCTGAATACTGAGGTCGTTGTAATCGACTTACCCACACCCCCGCATCTTCGTGGCCTTCTTCTAAAATTTGGAACCTATGTAAAATATAGAATTCATGTAAATATGCTGGATTGTATTATTCGGATTATTAACTCTGCCTTCGCTAAGGCGGAGGTATTGTTTACCATCGTGTTTGTTTGTTTTTCCGTGGACAAGATATCTCAAGAACCGCTGGATGGAATCGGGTGAAACTTTCAGAGTTGTTTGGCTTCGTGACTGGCGCAAACTAATTAGATTTTTGGGTCGATCCGGTACCGAGCAAGGATTCTGGATTATTTTTCCAGTTTTTACGCTAAATTTTTGAGTTCATTCTTAGTATTCTCGTTTGTGAGAGCAGTCAAGTTTATTTCAGATATTTTCATTCTAAAAATCCTCTCCGGCTAATCGTTGAGAGGATGTTGGTGTTGCCTTGACGGACGTTTGCGCTCTCTGAGTGCTCTTGTTCTTCAAAATTCATTTCCTTTTGATAGAAAAATGTGCGAGACGAATAAGGTTAAAGTTCACTGAGCATTTCGTCGTAAGAGGAACAATAATTTAATTTATTTAAATATTATGTGCCACGATAAAAATAAAATCTCCATTGGTGATTGGATAATCTCCGTTGGTGCAAGTGTGGCTCTGTGATAAGAAGCTTGCTTCCCAACCATATTGTTCCGGGTTCAGTACCACTGTGTGGCACCTTCGGCAAGTGTCTTTTGCTATAGCCTCCGGCCAACCAGACCCTTGTGAGTATATTTGGTAGACAGAAACTGAAAGAAACCCGTCGTATATATGTGCGTGTATGTGCGTGTGTGCGCGCGCACGTGTGTATTTATGTGTGTGTGTGTGTGTCTTTGTGTCTATGTATGTCCTCTCGCCGTCGCTTGACAATCGATGTTGGTGTGTTTATGTCCTGTAACTTAGAGGTTCGTAAATGACAGATAGGCTTACAAAAGAATACATCCCTGGAGTCGATTTCTCCGAGTAAAACCCTTTACGTCGGTGCTCCAGCATGGCTGCAGTCAAATGACTGTCACAAGTAAAAGAATAAAAGAATAAAAGAATTGGTCTTTATTGGTCTTCTCGTTGTGCCTTACATCAAAACCAATTCTACTTTTAGAATCCACCTTTTTACCCTGTCTTGTAACATATTGAGCATGCAGTTTATTTGACAAAAATGTATTTTCAAGACCTGTTTTTCATTGGATTTATTTTTATAGACGTTTGTGGCTATGTGGTAAGAATTTTCTTGCAAACCACATAATTACGCGTTCAGTCCCACTGAATGGCAGCTTGGGCAAATGTCTTCAACTATAGCCTCGGGCCGACCAAAGTCTTGTCAGTGGATTTGGTAAACGAAAACTGAAAGAAGCCCGATATGCATATATATGTGTGTGTGTGTGTTTGTGCGTATGTCCTCCAGCACCACTTGATAACAATGCCCGTAACGTAGCGGCTTGGCAAAAGCAATTAATAGAATAAATACCATGTTTTAAAAAAAGGAAAATGAACTGCAGTTCATTCTTTCGACTAAACATTTTTCAAAGAGTGCCCCAGCTTGGCCACAGACTAATAACTGAAACGAATAAAAGAGAAAAGTTAAAAGCTGTGTTGCGTAACCATCGTTCTAAAATATTCTGTCTTAGAATGTTCTTTATTATCTCAAAAACTTTTCTTTATGTTTGTTGGTTTTCCGAAATTCTGATATATAGTTCTAGTTTCATTTTCTGCATACTACGCAGCGAATTTTATAACTTTCCTTTTATCAGTCAACGGTTTGGGTATGTCGTTGTCTAAATGCAGTCATTTGTCTTGCCTTCCTGTCTAGTCGTATTCATTTAACTTCCCTTCTAGTTCAGTATATTATAACGATATTATTAACTTATTACAAGAACAGCTGGAATATAAGTGTTTATTGCCTTCGTTTTAAGTAATGTGTCATTAATATCGCTAAATTTTTCTTACCATTTTATCTTTTCTCCTGCTTCTGTACATAAATTTCTAATTGCTTTTATGTCTATGCTTTGTCGAATACTCTTCAGCTGTTTCCATATCTAACGGGGTATTAACAACTGTTATTAATTTTCTCTTGAAAGTAGATCTTGCACATTATTCCAACCCAAATTTTATGTCTATTTCATTGTTGAATCCGTGTACCCTATATACTCTATTTAACAATATATTCAGTTGCTTTTAATCTGCAGTTTACATATTCCTCAGATTTTACATGAACCTCCTATAGCATTAATATCGGAGTTCGACGCAAAGCACAAGTGGAACGGAAAGAAAGAGTTTCTTTATAAGATTCCTCCCGCTATTGGGATACATCTCATTTTAATCATTCTCTCTTTTGTCTGTTTCTGTTTGCCTCTGACGCATGACATACTTGGCATTTTAGCAATATTTGTCTCACACTTGATGCCAAATTAACTACAGCATTTTTATTTGCAACAGCCTTGAGTTATTTACATTATGCCCACGGGCATATGGCGCAGTGGTTAAGAACGCGGGCTACTAACCCCAAGATTCTGAGTTCGATTCCAAGCAGTAACCTGAACAACAACAACAGCAGCAACAACAACAACAATAATAATAATAATGATAATAATAATAATAATAATGATGATGATGATGGTAGTAGTAGTAGTAGTAGTAGTAGTAGTAGTAGTAGTAGTAGTAGTAGTAGTAGTAGTAGTAGTAGTAGTGGTGGTGGTGGTTGTAGTAGTAGTAGTAGTAGTAGTAGTAGTAGTAGTAATAACAACATCGAAAAATACCTTAGGAATGAGAACCCAGGTTCGAAATTTCCCCAAGACACCTGATGAAAGCTGGAGGGTATATCAACCGAAATGTTGTGTTATCAACAAACAAGATGAGGACAATTATCCGTCAAATATAAATAAAGTAAATAATGTACATAATGTACATAATTCCTCATCTCTTAAATATAGAACTGTATTATCCTTAAGTTATTCAATCATCGTTTACCGATATTGGTAATAACGGATTTATTCTTGAAATTTCGATTACTACCTGGTGCTCTCTGCTGACGATGCCTCAAAAGGCTGAAATGTGGACCTGGCATTCCCACCACCGCTGCTGGAGGATTTTCGTATGTTATTGATGTGATATGCTTTGTATTACTTATAATTGGTCGTCCATAAGAGATATTATCTCCGGAAGAATACTTCGGTTTGTATGACTTGATTCCTGTGTTCTGTTTACATTAAATATGATATGCAGAGGGCTAATTTAACCTAATAACGAATCTGTTGCATATAAAGAGCGCTTGATATGTTTGCTCTCCAATGGTTCTCCTGCGTTCGTTGCAACTGTTTCAAGCAACTTTAGACAACAAACTCTATCGAAATAACATTGGCAATTAAGTCAAGGTATCCTCAAAGTTTTTCGCTTTCTACGTCAAGTTTTGGTTAAAATTTCTTTGGTCATTAATCGCTCTTTGCAAACAGAACAGGGTTTAGACAATCCAGTTTTTGTCGGCTAATGTGGGTTTTCTTTACCCGATCAGCATTTAGGTTCTGCGAAATAGCTGAAGTTAGGTGCATAGTAATATGTAAGCAGAGAGTTTATGTGGTTGTAAATACTAGGGTTAACGTTTTCTGTCATCTTTGTTTATAACATGGCTTCCCACTTTTAAATCATTTAGGCATTGTTAACTAGAATTACCCGAAAAAGATCTCAACCAGATGTTTTCAAACATACCACTTCCTGATTTCCTGTTCTTTTCCTGATTTAGAATTAACTTTCTTTTATCTTTCTTTTTCTATTTATTACTTTTGGTATTGTAATTTCCTTCAAGAGTTGTTCAGGTGCTCCATTTCTTGATATGAGATATTTTTCTTCCTAGTAATTCACGCAGTATTTATACACCTCTTCCAAATTCTTCTACATCTATTGCTATTGAGACTGTGCGGAATTCTGCTTGCCTAACTCATCTATTTACCTAACTCTTGTCAAAATCTTCGGCTTTCTTCGATGATGGCTCCTTCAGGTTTTAGCATGATATGTTTATATATTACTTGCGTGTTTGTTTGTTTTTTGTTTTTTTTTTTTGGTGGGGGGCGTTGGTCTTTGTTATTTGCTTTTACGTACTGAAGATTAAAATTTACAAGTAATATTCTAATTTGAGTAATATCAATACAGGCATTATAGTTAATTCCTGAAGGCGCCGCGCTGGCAGAGTCGTTAGCACGTCGAGCAGAATGCTTAGCTGCATTTCGTCCGTCCTTACGTTCAGAGTTAAAACTCCGTCGAAGTCAATTTTGCCTTTTACCAGTTGTCTACTGGGGTCAATGTAATCGACTTACTTCCTCACCGGAATTGTAGGTCGAGTTTGCTCTTCATCCTTTCCGTGTCGATAAAATAAGTACCAGTTGAACACAGGGGTCAACAAAATTGACTAAGTCCCGCCTCGAAATTGCTAGCTATATGTCGAAATTTGAAATCAACATAAGTAAAACCTGATGATGCCCTAAAAGGATATAGACAAACACTAGAAAGGGTTTACAAAAAATAAGCCACACTGCAAGGCGGATCTCGGTTCTGTAAATACCGTTCGCTAAATTTATTGAACTTCTTTCGCCAATTTCACCATCGTTTTCACTTTTTACTGGAAGTTAGCCAATGATCGTATGCTCGGTGGTTAAAGATTCATTCTTTTTTAATATAATAATAAACAAAATATGACAATTAACAAATAGAAAACTATTAGAATTTTGTGGAATTGTTCAGAGAATTGAAAATCTATGAGGAAATGTGTGGACGTTATTTACGTTGTTACAGAGATATTAGACACTACACAAGAAGTCGTATAGTTGTCATTAACTGTCATCTTTTGTTCTAAAGGAGGCCTTCGCAAAGTTCTTGAAAGTTGAAATGACTTAAATTTAATAAATCTCAAACAATGACACCCTTAATTTGATCAAATTAAAACTGATGTTCGAACATCCACTCCTTTTAGAAAGATTATTTCAACAGCTCACAATTGTGAAAACTTTTAGTCCATTATTATTACTATTTCAATAATTAAAAAGTTATGGTAATTTCTGGCAGCTGAAAGATGTCATACATAATGGAAAACAGACAGCTCAAGAAAAAAAAATGCCTGGTATCATTTAGCTTCCTAAAATTACATTATTCTTTTAATTATTGAAATAGCAATGGACTGAGTATTGTACATATGTGAGCTGTTGAATAAGATATAATTAGGAAGTACAAAAACTCGTTCATTTTTCCACAGTACTTTGAGAGCAGAAACGATGTACGCTTCATCTTTTAGAGAAGAGTTTCAAATAATCTGTAAATCTATACAATTTATAGGTGCCGGCGTGGCTAAGACGTTTGCATCCCAATCACATGGTTTCCAGTTCAGTCACATAGAATTGCACTTTGAACGAGTGTCTACCGACCAAATCCTTAGGGAAGTAAAGTGAAAGATGTCTGTGTGTGTGTGTGTGTGTGTGTGTGTATGTGTGTGTGTGTGTGTGTGTGTGTGTGTGTGTGTGTGTATGTATGTATAGTATATATATATATATATATATATTATATATATATATATCAATGTGTGTCTCTTTGTGTTTGCCCTCCCCCACTGCTTAACATTTGGTGTTGGCGTGTTTGCGTCCCTGTAACTTAGCGTTTCGGTAAAGAAACTGATAAAATATGTACCGCCTCAAAAAGAAAAGTACTGAGGTTGTTTCAATCGGTTACAACATTCATGGCCGCACTCTAGTGACTGAAATAAGTAAAAGGTGAAAGAAAAATACTGCTCACTCAAGAAATGAGTTCCTTATATAAAAACTCTCCAACTCTAGACGCGCTCGTGCAACATCGCTTTTAGAATATATTCATGTTTTAAAATTACAGGATATAATAGACCATATATACATGGTCTATTCTTTGTACAACAGAATCTATAAAGGCAACAGATCTTACTGCCTTTTGCGCTTAAACGAAGCCTGGAAATCCCCCTTTCCGGATACTTATGATGGTTCTTGGCATGTAAGGTTATTTGTTGTGGCCTGATGTACGGATTTGTTTTCTTTTCCAAGTCTAATCTGTTGCTTGTGTATGAAGAAAATAATAATAATCATTTCTGTTATTGGCACAAGGAAATTTTGTGGGAAGCGGCCAGTCGATTAGATCGACCCAGTACAAAGCTGGCACTTAATTTATCGACCCCCAAAGGATGAAAGGCAAAGTCGACTTCGGCGGAATTTGAACTCAGAACGTAGCGACGGGCGAAATACCGATAGGCATTTCGCCCGATGTGCTAACTATTCTGCCAGCTTACCTCCTTCAATAATAATAATAATAATGATAATAATAAGAAGAAAGAAGAAGAAGAAGAAGAAGAAGAAGAAGAAGAAGAAGAAGAAGAAGAATTATAGCAATAATAATAATTATCCTTTCTATTATAGGCACAAGGCCTGAAATTTGCGGGAAGGGGGTAAGTCGGTTACATCAATCCCAGTGCGTAACTGTTACTTATTTAATCGCCGCCGAGATTTTGAAAGGTGAAGTCGACCTCGGCGGAAGTTGAACTCAGGGCGTAGCGGCAAACGAAATACTGCTAAGCATTTCGCCGGGCGTGCTAACGATTCTGCCAGCTCATCGCCTTGATAGCAACTCGGATCACGAGCAGGAATAGTAGGGAAGTATCATACCCATGTGCTGATAGGAAGTGTTTGGGGGTTTGAATAATTCACCTTTGGAAACACGGATGTTTTGTTCTTCATCCGGAAACAATCCTTATTCAGGGACCTTTTGAGCGTGTTGAAAATTCTAACTGGCCCCACTTGCAAGGTTATGCGCTGTTTATTTTCATGTAAGATCACCATCACGTACATACATTGTTATAATGCATGTATCATGTGTGCCCTTATCAGACGAGTGGCTATGATGGGTATATTGAGCTTTTTTTACGCTGCATCACTTTGAGGATAGGGATTAAGTAGAGGGAAGGGATTAAGTCGATTACATCGACCCCAGCATTGAACTGGTACTTATTTTATCGACCCCCGAAATATTGAAAGGCAAAATCAGCCTCGTCGTAATTTGAACTTAAAATGTAAAGATGGAAGAAATACTGTCAAGCTTTTTGCCCTGTTTGCTAACGATTCCACCAGCTCGCCGCCGAGCAAAAATAACGATAATGATTATCCTGTGGAATTAATAAAGCTGCTTTGTAAACACACTCTTTTGGGATCAGTCATACTCCGCAGCGGCATATTGGGTACACGTCTTCTATAACTTGGAAGCACTCCGTCGGTTACGACGATGAGGGCTCCGGTTGATCCGATCAACGGAACAGCCTGCTCGTGAAATAAACGTGTAAGTGGCTGAGCACTCCACAGACACGTGTACCCTTAACGTAGTTCTCGGGGATATTCAGCGTGACACAGAGAGTGACAAGGCCGGCCCTTTGAAACACAGGTACAACAGAAACAGGAAGAAAGAGTGAGAGAAAGTTGTGGTGAAAGAGTACAGCAGGGATCACCACCATCCCTGCCGGAGCCTCGTGGAGCTTTAGGTGTTTTCGCTCAATAAACACTCACAACGCCCGGTCTGGGAATCGAAATCGCGACCCTACGACCGCGAGTCCGCTGCCCTAACCACTGGGCTATTGCGCCTCCACCTTCTATAACAGCTCCTTTCCGACAATTATTTTGTGTGTGATTGTAATGGAGGGAAACTATGTGGAATCCTGTCGTATATAAGTGTATGTGTTCGTGTGTGTATGTGTGGGAGTGTTTGTGCGTATGTTTGCCTTTGCATCTGCGTTTTTGCCCCATCGCTTGACGATTAGCGTTGGTTTGTTTATGTCACCTTAATTTATCGGTCAGGCCTAAGAAATCGATATAATATATATCAGGCCTAAAAATCAAAAGTAGTTGGGTCGATCAGGTCGACTAAATCCCTTCAAATCCTTGCTCTCCAACAAAGTCACAGTTCAATAACTGAACCAAGTTCTATGCCCACGGGCATATGGCGTAGTGGTTAAGAGCGCGGTCTACTAACCCCAAGATTCCGAGTTCGATTACAAGCAGTGACCTGAACAACAACAATAATAATAATAATAATGATAATAATAATAATAATAATAACATCGAAAAATACCTTAGGAATGAGAGCCCAGGTTCAAAATTTCCCCAAGACACCTGAGGAAGGCTGGAGGGTATATCAGCCAAAATGTTGTTTTAACAAAAAACAAGATGAGGACAAATATCCGCCGAATGTAAATAATGTATCAATTTATTATTATTGTTGTTTTGAGCTGGCAGAAACGTTAGCACGCAGGGCGAAATGCCTAGCGGTATTTCGTCTGTCGCTACGTTCTGAGTTCAAATCCGCCGAGGTCGACTTTGCCTTTCATCCTTTCGGGGTCGATAAGTTAAGTACCAGTTACGCACTGGGATCGATATAATCGACTTAATCCATTTGTCTGTCCTTATTTGTCACCTCTGTGTTTAGCCCCTTGTGGGCAGTAAAGAAATAGGTATTTCATCTTCTCTTTACGTTCTGAGTTCAAAGTTCACCGAGGTCGACTTTGCCTTTCATCCTCTCGGAGTCGATTAAATAAGTACCAGTTACGCACTGGGGTCGTTATAATCGATTTAATCCGTTTGTCTGCCCTTGTTTGTCCTCTCTCTGTGTTTAGCTCCTTGTGGGTAGTAAAGGAATAGGTATTTCGTCTGCCGCTACGTTCTGAGTTCAAATTCCGCCGAGGTCGACTTTGCATTTCATCCTTTCGGGGTCGATAAATTAAGTACCAATTGCGTACTGGAGTCGATCTAATCGACTGCCCCGCACCACTCCTACCAAATTTCAGGCCTTGGGCTTAAAGCAGAAAGGGTTATTATTGTTGTTTTACTTTTCTCCTTTACATATTTCCCATGTTACCTTTACTATTCCAAATATAACGCAATACATAAACACGGTTTACGATATATTATTTTCCTATTTCCTTTTACACTTCACTGCTTTTTCTTTTCATATGTTTCTATCCTGTTATGTTAGTATAGCATTGTATTTATATTACTGCACATCTCAACATATTGATGGTTATTCTTTCAAACTAAATCTTTTTCGAATTTCTGTACGATTCGTCCCAATGGTAAACGGAACATATACTATTTTATGCCTCAAAGACCAGCAGTAATCTAACATTTCTCCTTTCATTTTGAACAGTGTGTTATTATTTTTATTTCTTTTTCAAGTGTTATCTTTGATTTTTTACAAAACACCTAACTCAACTTCGTACGTAAATATTTATTTGTGCAGGATCTTCTATTAAAAAATCTTCTCACTGCAATCGTTTGTTTTTCGTTATGTTTTTACTTGTCTGTCTTAATATCCCCCTCTCGTATTTCTCTAAACTATGCATTATATTTCTGTGTTACCACATATTCCGTTCCCTAGTCTATTAATATGATTGATTTCCCGATATCTTTTAAATGGAGGAGTACACATTTCTGAATTCCCGCTTCTCTTCAAACCTCGTCCAATCCATTTATTTTTCTGAAATATTGCAAACTCCCCACCCAGCTTGACCTTTGATTTTACGTAATACAAATTACACAATTCACTACGTTTTGCTTTGTGTAAACTTCCTCTGTTTCGTTTTTCTTTTATATGCTGCTCTGTATTCTCAAAACTATAATTCAACACATTTCTATTCTGCGTCTTAGCTACGATCATCATAGATCTGCAAGTGGGATTACTTTTCAATTTATAGCTTCTAATAAATCATTTTCAAACTACCATTCTTTATGAAAGGCGTTATTTGCTTAACCTCTCCGATATTAACTGTTCGTTTTTTATCATTCTTTCTTTAAATTTGTTTTATCGTGGAAATTATCTTGCTAATGTTCAACAAACTCCGATCTATCGTATCCCTCATTCAACAACCCGTTACCTCTGTCTGTTTGTCTGTCTCCTCCTCCTGCCTTCTTCCCTTCCTCCTCCTCATCCTCCTTCACTCCATCTCTCTTTTTCTTTATCTCTGCGTTATTTAAACAATCATTTTAGTGATATGTTTCTGACAAGGCAAGTTGTTCTTTAGAGTTAGGTCAAACTAAATTCGATAAATCTATGAACAGAAAAAACAAAAACAAAAGAAATCTAGTAATGATATTTTCAATGATTTTTTTAATGGTATTTAAAACTACAATATTCCAACTCTCTGTCCTTTCTCATTTAAATCGGTGGATTTTGATTAATGAGAAAATTGCCTGCTTATTATAGCATGTTGAGCGACAATACAAAGATTTCCGCATTGGCCTGCACAGTTTATTTTCCCGGCCGACAGGATTTACTTGCCCAAATACCCAGAAATTTTCGAGCATGCTTTATAACATGGAAAGGTATGAGTTCTTTTAACCCTTTAGCATTTCGTGTACTCCAGGTGTAATGCTTCTTTATTCCCATCGTTTTGTATTAATCACGTATCAGCTCATAGCTTTGAGGTTGTTCGTTCGTCTTTACAATAACATTGTGGGGAAGGTGAGAGAGGCCGGTTTGAATATAAGGCACGTAGAATATTTGGGATGGATTTGGCCGGTTTGAATGCTAAATTGTTTAACCCACCACATGAACAAGAACAAATTTAACATCTCTTATTACACTAAATGACGTTTTAATTTCATAGGCATTGTGTTTTCACGTTTATTGTTGTGGGAAAACAAAAGAAGATTGGCAGAGTCGTTAATACGCTCGACACAATACTTAGCGACAATCCACCTGTCTACTTGTTCTGATTCCAAATACCACCAAGGTCGACATTGCCCTTCGTCTTTTCGCAATCGATAACATAGGTACCACTAGTCACCTCCCTCAGAATTTCAGACGTTCTCCTGAGAGTAAAACTATATTATACTAATGACAACCTTTTTTTCTTTCATATGCATTTTGTTTTCATATTTATTGTCGCAGCAAGGCGGAAGTGAGCTGAAAGAATTGTCAGGATATCAGATAAAATCCTTAACAGCGTTACCTCCGGTTCTTTGCGTTCTGAGTTCAAATTCTACCGAAGTCGACTTTACCTTTCTATCTTACGAAATAAGGAGCAGTCAAGTCCTAGGTGTGTATCTAGGGGAAGGGCGATGTCATTAACTTGCCCTTCTCTCAAATTTGCCAAAAGTTGAAATAATACGTATTATCACAGGGATATCCAGCTTAAGATAAACTTATTATTTTCATCTATCATTTACTTGTTTCAGTCAATGGATTGCGGCCATTATGGAGCACTCTCTAGGTGGATTAGGTCGAACAATTGGACCCTAGGACATATTTGGAAGTCTGGTACTTAATCTATCGGCCTCTTTTATCGAACTGCTAAGTTAGGTGGCACAAACAAACCAACACTGATTATCAAGGGCAGGGGAAAGAACACAAACGCATACATAGGCACATTTGTGCATACATACACGCATACACACAAGAACATACACACACACACACACACACACATATATATATACACATACATACACACATACATACATACATACATACATACATACATACATACATACATACATACATACATACATACACATACATACATACATGCATATACATACACACACACGACACGCTTGTACAGAGTTTCCCTTTATCAAATTCACGAACAAACCATTGGTCAACCCGTCGCTGTGATAGAAGCTACAAGATTCTGGCCCAATGTGCCATGCAGGCGGATTGAATCAAAAGCATTATATTGCAAAGCAGCGACCTTCCCAATCACAGCGGGATATCTACGCCTATTAACA
Organism: Octopus sinensis; assembly: GCF_006345805.1. Classification (NCBI taxonomy): domain Eukaryota; kingdom Metazoa; phylum Mollusca; class Cephalopoda; order Octopoda; family Octopodidae; genus Octopus; species Octopus sinensis. The sequence goes on along the minus strand of NC_043003.1, from coordinate 67,088,256 downwards.
TAACTTTGATTTCTAATTTTAATTATGGTATTATGTTTACCTTTATATAAACAATTTCTGTGGATATGCTGATTGTTCACAGAGTCTTAAATTTAATTTCTTTCTAATGGAGGTCTGAAATTTGGTGGGAAGGGCGGGCAGACGAAATACCGTAGCGGCAGACGAAATACCTATTTCTTTACTACCCACAAGGAGCTAAACACAGAGGGGACAAACAAGGACAGACAAACGGATTAAGTCGATTACATCAGTGTGTAACTGGTACTTAATTTATCGACCCCGAAAGGATGAAAGGCAAAGTCGACCCCTGCGGAATTTGAACTTAGAACGTAACGGCAGACGAAATACCGCTTAGCATTTCGCCTGCTTTTAGAGAATATAACATATTTTCATTATTCTGTTGCAATCAACGCAAAACATACTTGGAGCATAGTCTTTAGACATGGTTTAACTGAACTATGTCAGCACGAATATAATATTCTAACATGTCTCGGTTGAAATATGAATTGCCAAAATAATGTAGTGTAAGCTGAATCGATTTCACTTCACTGTTATTAATGTTTCTCCACTTAAACGGTGTATATATATATATACATATATATACATATATAAATAAAAATATAAATATATATATATCCCACACCTCACCCTTGCTTTCCCCACTCTCGCCTCCCCAACATCCCAACACCATCACACCACACTACACACCAGTACACCATACACCACCATTCCACATAGCACCACATCACATCACATCAAACCACCGCGCACACGTAAACACTGACCACTTCCCTCCCCCACATCCACACACCTACACATGCACACATGTACACGTCAAGGTTACCAGCCCTCTTCCACACGCACGTGAACCTTCGTTTTGGGATCACCACTACTTTATTATCTCCCCTTCTTCCTAGCTCTCCTGTGTGACCTCTCTGTCCGGCATTTGCCATGATAGATCGCTAGCCACTACACATTCTTTATTTTCTCCCCCTTGTTTATTTCTGTGTCCCTTTCTGTGGAAGATCGTAGGCTCGAAACGTTGAAGACTTTTTCACTTCCCGAGCGTTAAACTAATACATCTGTTTGTTGTCTACACCACCTGTTTTCGTCTTTTGCTTTTTGCTTTTTGTGAATTCTCCCTATATATATGTGTATATATATATATGTGTATATATATATATGTGTGTATATATATATATATATATATTATATATATATATATATATATATATATATATATATATATATATATATATATATATATACATACATATATATATATATATATATATAATATATATATATATATTATATATATATATATATATATAGTTAATCCAAACATGAAACACAAAAAAAACACAACAACGCGAGGACGTGGAACAAGTATAGTGCTATTGGACGCTCAGGAAAGGAAAGAAAGAAGGAGGATTTAACGTTTCGAGCGGAGCTCTCGTCAGATACATAGGAAAAGGAAAGATCCAAGGAAGGGAAGACGGAGGAAAAGAATCGCCAACGGTACACACACGATACATATATATATATTATATATATATATATATATATATATATATATCCGTAAATATAAGAGAGTTAACTTTACATAGGTTAACTCTAGTGCTAGAAATAGCTCCTCCGGTATAATCGCCGACGATAGCACCACATAGAAATAGCACTACTCTCAACTTAAGAAAAGTGAAATACAACTAAACAATTGATTAATGTTGTACAATTGTTTCTTTATCAACATAATATGCAAATTATACTCACATATTCGTCTATAAATCTTCAGCAACATTGTCATCTATGCAATTTATCAGACCCACACAGGCAACGATTACCCATGCGGTCTAATCGATTACATTCAGGGTTGTAGTTACGAATTCCTCGCCGAAAGCAAATGCTAAGACTTAGTGGAAGCGAATACCGCATGTAATATTTACTGCAGCGTATCAAATTCATAAATTCAAAAATGAGGGTGAAAAATTAGATATCAATTTAATAATACCACTATTTTAACACCAAGTGACCTAGCACCATAAACCAGGGAGATAATACATATTTATCCGTAAATATAAGAGAGTTAACTTTACATAGGTTAACTCTAGTGCTAGAAATAGCTCCTCCGGTATAATCACCGACGATAGCTCCACATAGAAATAGCACTACTCTCAATTTAAGGAAAGTGAAATACAATATATATATATATATACATACAACTATTCTGCCGATATATCTGTGCACACCTTCCAATGCAATGTATACCAGAAGGTCTGGTAATATAACGGAGGCTTCAAAAGACATTTTGAGACCTACAAAGATCAGAACTTAACTGCAGCTCTTGATGGTCCAAATCGGATATGCAATCTACGTGGGTGTCTTTTCAAAACATTGTCTGGTTTTAAAACCCACCACCAGATACCATGATGGTTCTAAGGTGTAGTTACAGGAGGTGGTCAAACTCTGCATAAAGAGTAAACAGCCACCATATATATACATATATGTATATATATATATATATATACATATATATATATATATTATATATATATATATATATATATATATATATATTATATATATATATATATATATATATACATACATATATATATATATACTCACACACACGCCACACACACATACACGCACACACATTTCGCTTAGACATATCGATATTAATATCCTGGTGTTAGAATTCGAAGCTCTGAGAATGTTATGAGGTGATGTACCTGCCGTCCGCACTGCAACTTATAGCAGAAAGATATTATAAGCAAAGGAAGTTCCTTGCACAATTTCTTGTTCGTTCGCCATTCATTCATTTCATTTATATATGTGAGAGAGAGAGAGAGAGCGAGAGAGAGAGAGAGAGAGAGAGAGAGAGAGAGAGAGATTATGTATGTATGTGCGTTTATGTATGCATACGTTTGGCAGCAGATTGACAGAAAGGAGACAGCATTCTACAATTAAAGGCATGACATCACTCAGCTGTAACTGTCTGTATTTTCTATTTAAATAAATTTTACTTGATCGAATATACCCTCTCGTTTCAGAAGTAAGTATTTAGTTCGTTGCAAATAATTGTTTTAAAATTTGGTACAAGACCAACAATTCTAGTGAGAAGTGAACAAGTCAATTAGATCGAACCCAGTGCTTCGCTAGTACTCATTTTATCGATCCTGTAAGGAAGAATGATAAAACTGACTTTGGTGGAATTTGAACTCTTTACGTGAAGACGGGCAAAATGCCACGAAACATTTTAACTAGCGTGCTAACGATCCTAATAGCTCATCGCCTTGAGCCAGACAAATTTGGTTTTAATTTTAGCACAAGGCCAGCAAATTTTGAGAAGTGACTTAGTCGAGTAAATGGACCCCAGTGTTCAACTGGTATTTATTTTATCGACTTCGAAAGTAGACCTTGGCAGAGTTTCAACTCAGGATGTAAAGATGGATCAAATAACTTTAGGCATTTCGTGCAGCATATAACGTTTCTGCCAGCTCGCCACCTTGAGCCGGACAGATATGGTTTCAAATTTTGACACAAGGCCAATAAAATTAGAGAAGGTGGTAAGTCGAGTACATGGACGCCATCGAAAGTGAATTCCCGTAGAGTTTGAACCCAGAACATAAAGACTGACCAAATGGCATTAAGGATTTCGTCCGGGATATAACGATTTTGCCAGATCGCCGCTGTACCCAGGCAAATATTGGAAGGTGTTTTGTTTGATGTTCTAACGATTATGCCAAGAGATTTTCCAAAAGAAATTATTCACCACAATTGTATTTTAAACCAAAATATATAGCATTACTATAAACGTTTATGAAAAATGAGGAAAGAAAACGTGCTGTCATTTCGTTTGTATTACTTCATATGCACGTTTGTCTTCTATAAAGACTAAGAAATTTTATTGCTATTGCGTGCGGCATCAGAAATATGTTTTTCGAATCAAATTAAAAACATTGAAATTGTTGCATAAAAATGAACAGCATGCGATGATTGTTAACAACAAATGTGGTGAAATTTCTCCATAATATTATTGTTAATCAACTTGCTGGAATCACGTTTTCATTATCTTTATTTCCTTGCATCGCTTCATCACCTTTAACTAATATAATGTTTTCAAAACATTTCAATTTGTCATTCAATGGCGTCGGAGTATTTATGAAGGAAAGAAATCTGTTCACAATTATTCCCTGTGGTGTCGTGGTGGGAGATGTTAAGACATTACAACATTCACTTTTAATATTTGCTTTCGAGTTTTTCCGTTTTGAATTGCATTTGAATCTCACTGTGTATTTTGCCTTAAACCCAGGCGTGCCGATAAAATAACTGTTAATGTAAATTGATGAACCGCACAACAAATGAATTCAATAGTAATTAAGGAAATCAGCTGAGAAACTGGTAATTCCTTTGCTGCCAAGGGTATTACATTATCAAACGATTCGATCGATTATCCTTTACAAAATGTTCGAAGATCAGTCAAAGTTTATTGGCGTAAGTGTGGCTGTGTAGTAAGAAGTTTGTTTCCATACCACATCGTTCCAGGTTCAGTTTCACTGCGTGGCACCTTCGACAATTCTTCCTGATATGGCCTTGTGAGTGGACTTGGTAGACGAAAACAGAAAGAAGTCCTTTGTATGTGTGTATGTGTGTATGTGTGTATGTGTGTATGTATGTACGTATGTATATGTATATATATTATATGTGTATGTGTGTTTGCCCATCCTACCACCTCTTGGCAACCGGAGTTGGTGTGTTCACGTCCGCGTGAACTTAGCGGTTCGGCGAAAGATCCCGATATAATAAGTACTAAAGCCAATTTGTTCGACTAAAATGCTTGAATGTGTTGCTACGTCATGGCCACAGTTTTATAACTGAAACAAATAAACGATAGAAATCTACATCAGACAGGGAAGATATGTTTCCAAGTTCGACAAGAATGCAATCAAATTCTGAGAATTACAAGATCACCCGTCATCATCTTGCCTGGGAGTCTGTGACGTCATGCCTATGTTTGTAATCGACATGTTTAACTTAACTTCAATGTTATATATTTTCTTTGTAATATCATATCAAAGAAAAATATGACGGCGAGCTGACAGAAACATTAGCACGCCGGTCGAAATGCTTAGCGGTATTTCGCCTGCCGTTACGTTCTGAGTTCAAATTCCACCGAGGTCAACTTTGCCTTTCATCCTTTCGGGATCGATTAAATAAGTACCAGTTACGCACTGGGGTCGATATAATCGACTTAATCCGTTTGTCTGTCCTTGTATGTCCCCTCTGTGTGTAGCCACTTGTGGGCAGTAAAGAAACAGGTATTTCGTCTGTCTTTACGTTCAGAGTTCAAATTCCGCCGAGGTCGACTTTGCTTGTCATCCTTTCGGGGTCGATAAATTAAGTTACATATTCGGGTCAATCTAATCGATTAATCCCCTGCTCCCCAAAATTTCGGGCATTGTGCCTGGAGTAGAAAATAATATCATATTAAAAAGATTGGATTTATACCTATTTTTTATATTTCTCGAAATTTCTTTTTGTTTGTGTGTGTGTTTCAGTCATTTGACTGCGGTCATGCTGGAGCACCGACTTTAATCGAGCAAACCGACCCCAGGACTTATTCTTTGTAAGCCTACTACTTATTCAATCGGTCACTTTTGCCGAACCGCTAGGTTACGGGAACGTAAACTCATCAGCATCGGTAATCAACACACACATACACACACACACACATACACACACACGCATACACACACACACACACACACAAGCATATATATATATATATATATTATATATATATATATATATATACACGACGGGCTTCTTTCAGTTTTCGTCTACCAAACCCACTCAAAGGCTTTGGTCGGCCCGAGGCTATAGTAGAAAGCACTTGCCCAAGGTGCCATGCATTGGGACTGAACTCGGAACCATGTGGTTGGCAAGCAAGCTACTTACCACACTTCTGTTCACATAAGTTGTATTATATTCGTAAAATTATCTCATTGTTGTATTTCGGGATGGTAATTATTTTTTTCCAATCGTTTATTGCTATTCTTCTTTTATTATTTTAACTCTTGTCCATTCTCCGGAAAACTTTCATCATACATCTGTGACCTCTTCAGCGACACTTTTCGTTTTCGTGTGTGCTCTTGCTCCACTTACTCAATTCTGTTCTTTTTGTAAAATTTCTTCATTATAATTTTATTTTACCATTTAAGAAATAATGACGCATTATTCAGATATTATCGGTTTAACTTTTGTTGTTTTATCTTGTACTGGTTTTAACTAGGGGCTGAGGCTATCCTGGGGCATCGTCTTTCAGTGTGTTTGGGTTTATTTTCTGCTTCGTTTCTAGTAAAGCAGTAAGTTGGACGTAGTTGTTCTTCCCTGTGTCTCCTGCTGGGATGTTAGTTCATCTGCTAATTCAGATAAAATGTGTTCAGACGTTCTTTGAAGACCTCCACGTCTACACCTCGCAACTTTCTGAGGCTGTTGCTCAGAATACCGAACGTTTGTGGCCTCTTGAAACTCAACTGCTACAGTATAGGGTTCTTATTCTGGATGGAGAAAACGGGATTTTTTATACTATGCATACCGTCCAGTTCGGTGGTTGGTATAAAGTTGGAAGCTAAATCTTTCCACGTCTTCCATATGTGTATCATTGTCTATATTTCGCACTTTCTCTCTAGGGAATAAAGCTTCAGTTCTTTTAGCCTCTGCCAGTAGCTCTTCTGTAGCACCAAGTCGATCTTGATGTAGTGTCGCTAGATTGCCTCATATTCTTCCACCAGTTTGAGAAAGAAAGGTCTTCATAGGAGGAGCATGTGTCCTTCTTCCTTTCCTTGGTCTGAAGATCTCAGAATTTATCTAGCTACTTGCCTGTACACTAGCGAAGCGCTTGAAACTTCTCGGAATTGAACAACATGTAATTTTCATCAGTCCACATGTATATTGTTTTCCGGTCTTTCTGTAGTTTCAGGATGGTGACAGGGTCCTTGATCGCCTGAGATAATTTTATATCTGGTAAAAGTGGTTGATGGTACGGCTAACTGTGTGTCTGAGGGAGCCACCGCAAAGAGTAGCGGTCCTAGTACAGTTCCTGTCAGAGACTCTACTGCGAAATGATGTCTCCCTAGAGAGAGAACACCATTAGTAGCAACTGTCTCACTTTTACCTGTTAAAAAGTCATGCAGCCAATTTCCTAATTTTCCGGTGATACCAAGTTTACACAATTTGTGACATACCATTCCATGACCAACTTTGTTACATGCCTTGGCAAAGTCGAGGTATATCACATCCTCATTTCAGTGGTTGAGCTGCTATTTCAGTACCCAGTATTTCTCGAAAGAGATATTGAAAGTAATAGTAGCCTGAACAAGATTTCCTCTATCAGTTCCTACAAAGTATACATATAGAATAAATTTGTTTAGAATTGAAAACATTTTGACAATATGAGTATATGTATATGATGTTGAGGATTCACAGATTATATTTAGTTAAGAGACTTAGAGATAGACTGGTCAGATTTTATTGTTAGATATAAACTGTGTCGGTTTCAGAGAGATAATTGTTAGTCTTATCTCAGGTTTTATTCAGAAAAACAGTCATTTCTTGTAAATATTTTAAATACTTTTGTAGCATTTTCCATTTTGAAGATCATTTTTCGAACTTCTATTAACGAACTCGTGCGTTGTAGGATATTTCTCTTAACAAATAATGGTAACTTCTTAAAGATATTTATGTCTGGGTCCTTGTGTTTCTCATTCAAGCTGAAACAGAAATAGTGTTATAAATTATATATATACACTCACACATATCTGTATATGTATATATATATATATATATATATAAATTATATATATGTAAATACCTTACATTAATACATAATAAAGTCATGCACTTTTTACTCTATTGTCACTGTATATTTATATATTTTTTCTCGAAATTAAGTAAATGCATTCCATTTGAAGACTACAAAACAAAACCTAGCACCAAATTCATAAATATTATAAAGAATCGGATTTACTAATTTCAAAAACGCAAAAAGGTTACATTAATGCAATATCTATATATATATTGTATTTGTTAATTTCTTATTTTTTCAAAAATGACATGTCTTTTTCTCTTTTCTCGTGATGGTAAAGTTAAAATTAAATAAGAAAAGTCAGTGTTCATATAATATATCAAAAATTCTTTTCTCTGCGGCTTTCAAACCTGCTCAAATATATTAAATCTATAAAGAAAATTGGAAACTAAATATAATGCTCTTATACGAAAACACATCATATATATACATGTGTGTGTGTGTGTGGTGTGTGTGTGTGTGTGTGTGGTGTGTGTGTGTGTGTGTGTGTGTGTGCGTGTGTATATATATATATACGTGTATATATATATGTATGTATATATATATGATGTCACATTCTGCGACTTTTATATTTCTGATTTGTATATATATATATATACTTATGCATGCTTTTTGCATCTATGTATTCGGGTGTGATAGACGTATGCTGGTGTAGTTGCAACACCATTGCTGGGGTGGAGGAACGAGTATTGGACTGAAGTTAAGTGGTGTGGCATGGAAGGGAAGAGAGGAGAACTATACGTACGTACATGTATGTGTGCGCGGTTCTGTGTGTGTGTATTTGTGTGCATGTGTGCACATAGATTTATATACATGTGTATGTGTTTGCGTGTGCACACTGCGTTTATGGAGGTCAATGAAGTGTCCCATAGGAGATGCATAAAGTTGTAGGGTCAGTTTGTGATCTGCGTAGGCATTCGTAGTTGGCAACTCTGTTCTTGGTTGTTGGACAGCCAGTGACTAGGAACAGTCAATACTAAAGTGGTATATCTGGGTTGTCAGCAGCCAGTGGTCTGAGGTTCACTCGACGCAGAAAGGTAACACTCGACATTAGGAAGGGAACACTCGAGCTGATCACCCTAAACACAACGCATAAATATACACAGATATCGAAAAATCTGTATACATACATACATACATGCATACTTATTGTTTGGCTGTTTATTTGCATACATGCACGTATGCGTATATATATATATATATATATATATATATATATATATATATAATATATATATATATGAATGCGTGCGTGCATACATATGTATATGTATGTGTGCGTGCGTGTGTCTGTATACGTACACGATGTCATGTGTTACGTCGAACTTTCTGAACTGTATTCATTACCTGTCTTCCATGTAAAAAACAGTCCGCTGTCAATGTATAATATCTTACATAAGCTACGGATTTTGTTTTTAATATTAAAATCTACAGCGCATCGTATTTCACATGTCATAATAATTGAGTGCCAAGATAATAATTTCCATTTTCCTGCATAAAAAACACATTAGAAATTACAGCGAGGATGTTAAAATGAACAGGTTTAATATATAATTTATAGTTTGCTTTTTAATTCGCGTAGCATTTTTTTCGCAACATTCGCAGAATATCAAATGAGTTTCTGTGAAGATATTTCTTGGTTTCAAAATAATACTTGTTACACCACTTGAATATTCGGTGATGACTGAAAGAGTACGACTGAAAATACAAGGTTCTTTTGAAGGATCTCTGGAGTGACGTAGCTCGGAAGTCAGTCTCCTCCGGTCGAGTCGCTACAGGTCCTGATCACAGCTCCAGTACTACGGACATGTGATTTGAATGTCTAAGGATAAAAAAAACTGCAAGACAAGGTCTTCAAACCGAACCAACCGGAAAGAAACCTAGAGAACATGACGGTTAGATAACATTTATACTCTCAGTAGGTCACGCCTGAGAATCCAGTTGGACAGCGTAAAGGCAATTACTTACGACACGACCCTATGAAGTATGTGCCTGAGAACTCTAACCCAACGACCCTCGCAGGAATAGTGGATGGAGACGAATGGATGGAAACATTTTTTTCTCAACCATTTTTGCCTATAGAACACTTTCATTCCTATTCGTTTCAGATGTATTCTCCTAGCTATTCGTTGTTTAAAAAATCTTATATTTTTATGATTAAATAATACCTGAAATAGTATAGAAAAACTTAAAATATTCTGTGCCAATACACAGAATATATATTTCTTTACTACCCACAAGGGGCTAAACATAGAGGGGGCAAACAAGGACTGACAAAGGGATTAAGTCGATTACATCGACCCAGTGTGAAACTGGTACTTAATTTATCGACCCCGAAAGGATGAAAGGCAAAGTCGACCTCGGCGGAATTTGAACTCAGAACGTAACGGCAGATGAAATACGGCTACGCATTTCGCCCGGTGTGCTAACGTGTCTGCCAGCTCGCCGCCTTTGCCAATACACAGAATATGACTGATTTATTGCAGATAGATTTTCACAACAAAATCTTATACGGACCCCACAAAGGCCATATGGACCCCAGTTGAGAATTACTAGATGGAATGGGAAAAAATTTTATATTTAATGTTTCAACTGTTGTGGTGTGGATGACAAAAGGCAGAGATATTTGAATTAAACAAATAACATAATGAAAATATATTTGAAGTGAACATGGATCAGCCAGTATCTGAGACTGTATTCTATCTCCATTCATTTTTATCTTTTTTGATAAATTACTTCTTCAAAATATAGAATGAATTATATCCTTGGGCTAATATCAGAACTCAATCTCAAGTCAGTTAAATATATTCCGATAACTCTCTGTTTGTAAAACGCTATAAAAAATAATAAACCCATTAGGTTAAATAAATATATTATCAAATTTATACAAAATTTCAGCCTTGCTTCAGGTATCGATTGCATGCACCACTCAGTTTTACAGAAAACATGTTTTAAGTTACAACGAATTTATGGATTTTCATAACAGATGTAAACCACTTTAATTGCTTTAAGTTATCAAACATTTCTTTATTTATAGATTTCATGCGCTTGAGATAGCTGATAGCTTCGCATTTGCACAGTTTAACATTTCTGAACAGGGGTTAATATTTTTCTTTTAATTCTATCAACTTCAGGCTATTTTCTTTTTCTTTCTTTTTTTTTTTTTTCGTATAAACACAGAAAAGAACTCCTCAGTGCAGAAATAAACTTTATTGCGACAGATGTGACAGGAGCGGAAAACATGTTAAAAATAATACAGAGGTGTAAAGAAAAGCTTGACAATTCAATTAATTACTACATAAGTAAATGATAACCAGAGCTACTGATAGTAATAGCAGTAACAGTTGTAGGAGTGGGTGTTCTAACAACCGAACGCAACGTAGGTACTCTAGAGATAAAAGAAGCCATTCGTATAAGGGAGCACGATTCAACTGTCAATAGTCGGTCAGTTACGCCAATGGCAGTTATAACGCGGTTAACGCTACTACTACTACTACTACTACTACTACTACTACTACTACTACTACTATTACTGCTACTACTACTGTTGCTGTTGCTGCTGTTACTACTGCTGCTGTTGCTACTGCTACATCTGTTCTAACGTTAATACTATTACTGTTATTACTGCTGCTTTGACTGGCCGATATTTATTATCATTTAACAACTGCTGCTTATGATGAGGCCATTACAATTACTCCTACCTCTACCATTATAACGAAGCACCAGCAGACCATCAGCATTCAATTAGAACTAAGCAAACGGGAACTTAGGTTGCTGCTGCAACTCTGTCACAATCATTACCTTTATTCCTCTTCCTACCATTAACTTGCACTCCGTCGGTTACGACGGCAAGGGTTACAGTTGATCCAGTCAATGGAACGGCCTGTTCATGAAATTAGTATGCAAGGGGCTCAGCACTCCACAAACATGTGTGCTCTTAATGAAGTTCTCAGGAAAGTTCAAACGTGACACCGAGTGTGATGCGGCTGGCCATTTGAAATACAGGTACTACTCAGTTTTGCCAGTTGAGTGGACTAGAGTAATACTCAAGAACACAACCCGTCGCTGGGAATTGAACTCTCGACCTTACTCTAACCACCAAGCCACTCACCTTCACCCTACCATCACAACTACTACAAATACCATCAACACTCTGTTGCCACTGCTAATATTATTGGTATAGCAATGAAGTACCATCCATTAATTCTACTAGAACATATATTTCTTTGAAGATGCGTATGGTACCCGAAATATAAAAGAATTAATATTTTTCGCTTTCTAAAGCGGCGAGCTGGCAGAAACGTTAGCACGTCGGGCGAAATGCGCAGCCGTATTTCGTCTGCCGTTACGTTCTGAGTTCAAATTCTGCCGAGGTCGACTTTGCCTTTCATCCTTTCGGTGTCGATTAAATAAAGTACCAGTTACGCACTAGGGTCGATATAATCGACTTAATCCGTTTGTCTGTCCTTGTTTGTTCCTTCTGGGTAACAAAGAAATGGGTATTTCGTCTTTCTTTACGTTCTGAGTTCAAATTCCACCGAGGTCGACTTTGTCTTTCATCCTTTCGGGAGTCAATAAATTAAATACCAGTTGCGTACTGTGGTCAAGCTAATCAACTAGACACTTCCCCAAAATTTCGGGCCATGTACCTAGAGTAGAAAGGAATATTTTATTCGCTTTCTTCCGCATTGTAAGAATGTTTCCATTAAATTCTCTGTTCCAATATCACAGTACTTCAAGCAAACTACTACACACTATTCGACAGATATATTGAAAAACATATATCAGTGATGTTTCGAAATGAAACGGCAATACACATAATACTCTTTTACTCTTTTACTTGTTTCAGTTATTTGACTGCGGCCATGCTGGAGCACCGCCTTTAGTCGAACAAATCGAACCCAGGTCTTATTCTATCGGTCACTTTTACCAAATCGCTAAGTTACGGGGACGTAATTACACCAGCATCGGTTGTCAAGCGATGCTGGGAGAACAAACACAGACACAAACATATACACATAGATACATACATATATACGACGGGCTTCTTTTCATTTTCCGTCTACCAAATCCACGCCCAAGGCTATAGTAGAAGACACTTGTCTAAGGTGCCACGCAGTGGGACTGAACCCAGACTATGTGGATGGTAAGCAACCTACTTATCACACAGCCACTCCAAGGCCTAGTAAGATAGTTGAGAATTTCAAATTTTGGGCAGAGGACCAACAACTTTTGAAGAGATTGCATCAGCCCCAGTACTTAACAGATATTTATTTTAATGATCTCGAAAGCATGAAAGGCAAAGCTGACCTCGGCGTAACTTGAACTTATAACGTGTAGACGGCTAAATGTGACTGATCATTTTGCCCAGCATGCTAACCATACTGCCAGTTCAACACTTTAACCGCAATACATATAATAAATGTTATTTTCTGCACTGCAATCTGTATTTTCTCCTTCATTCAGTGTCTTTGTAGTGTAGCATTGCTACCATATTGGTTAACGTTGGTAAACACCTTTCTGAAGAACACCTTTCACCTCCGCTAACTGCGCACGTTCATCCGAATCAACAACCCTTTACTTTACTTCATACTGTTTTGGGCCCAGCATCGATATTCTGATAATTCAAATTCCTTCTATTTTTTATTTCAATACACTTTATTTCACCTTAAGACATTTTAGATTTAAGTTACAATAATTTATCTTCACTTTTCAAAATCCATTTCGTTTACAATCCATTTTTAATCGATTTTCATTTACTTCAACACTTTTCAAATTTCGCATTTTAATTTTATATCATATTAATTTCTTTGAAATTCTATCTTCATAAAATAGTAATTTTTTTATCGCATAATTTCATCACATTCTTTCTCATCAGAATATTTTTTATATAATTTATAACTCCTTTTAACATTCCTCAGCTATTGCTGTATTCTTTACTCATAACTCATCCAGTTCAATTCATTGCTCCATCGATTTAATGTTGTAGCATATTTTCCCACCTTTCTTCATAAGAAGCTTTCTAACAACATCATGCAGTGGAATAGTTTTTTTTAGTTATTTGTGAAGCTTGCCTCCTCTTAACGTAAAGAATGGATGCGAACGTATGGATAGGTTTGTCTATTTATGTACACGTTAGCGCTGAGAAAATCACCAAAGCGTGAATAACATATATGGATATATATATATATGTGTGTGTTGCTGTGTGTGTGTGTATGTGTGTGTGTGTGTGTGTGTGTGTGTATCAATGAATAGGTGCAAGAGTGGTTGTGTGTTAAGTAGCTTGCTTACCAACCACATGGTTCCGGGTTCAGTCCCACTGCCTCGTACTTTGGGCAAGTGTCTTCTACTATAACCTCGGGCCGACCAAAGCCTTGTGAGTGGATTTGGTAGACGGAAACTGGAAGAATCCCGTCGTGTATATATAAATATATATGTATATGTAGCGTGTGTATGTTTGTGTGTCTGTGTTTGTCCCCCCAACATCACTTAACAACTGATGCTGGCGGTTCGGCAAAAGAAGACCGCTAGAATAAGTACTAGGCTTACAAAGACTAAGTCCTGGGGGTCAATTTGCTCAACTAAAAGGCAGTGCTCCAGCATGGCCGCAGTCAAGTGACTGAAACAAGTAAAAGAATAAAAGAATAAAAGGTGCATTTGTCCGCACATGCATACATAAAAATATACATGCATGGTCATATACATGCATACCTACAGACAATGAGGCAGACAAACAGTGAAGAGAACTTCCAATCGGTCTGCAATGGGCTCTACAGAAAGTACTCTCCTCTAGACGACCTCTCATACAGCTTTAAAATAGCTGGATTTGTATATCCCAATGATGCTATGGATGTAGAACGGTCGCACACAAGAGAAAAATATCTACGCATGGGTATGTGCATACATGTATACAGAGATGCATACATATATGCATGCATGCATACATACATGCATATATGCATACATGCATACATACATACATACATACATACATACATGCATACATACATACATACGTGCATACATACATGCATACATACATACATACATACATACATACATACATACATACATACATACATACATACATACATACATGCATAAATGCATGCTACGTGTCTAGAAATTGATATTTGGAAAATGTTTGGCGAAAGGTATTAAATCACCAGGACTTCAGGAATCTTCAGACACAAATTATCGCAAATCTTTGGAGGGGGTGGTAAATGGGGGATGTGGGTAAATGAGGTTGGTATGTAGGTATGTGCCTAGTTATCTCTCACATACACACGGTTTATAAATATGCATGTGTGTGCGTGCTTATAACTATATGTTATTTTCTTTATTTCCCTTAATCACAATAAATTTCCTTCTCCGTTTGCCTATCGTATCTTAGTTTCCCTTCTTTTTTATGTACACAGTCTCTCACTTTTTCTCTGCTTCTTCCTCTCTCTCCCTCTCTCTCCCTCTCTCTCTCTCTCTATCTATCTCTCTATCTATCTCACACACATACATACACACGTAGCTTCTCTCTTTCTAGTGCTAGCAAATCCGCTCACAAAATCTCACACTTTTATCTGTCTCTGAAACACAAATACACGCACGCACACACACACACACACAAACACACACACACACACACACACACACACACACACACACACACACACACACCACACACACACACACACTATTTTTACCCATTGTTTGTATTCAAACTCTCTTCCTTTTCGCTTCAATCATCTTCGCTTATTCTTCCAAGACAATTTCCTTATACGAAATTATATGTCGTTTCCTTTCGTAAAATTCCATTTTTAACTTCTCATAAAGAAGAGACATCATTATTTTATCTGTTTATTTCGAATAATATTCAGTTCTATATTTAAGAGATGAGAAATTATATACATTATTTACATATGATGGATATTTGTCCTCATCTTGTTTGTTGTTAACACAACGTTCCGGCTGATATACCCTCCAGCCTTCATCAGTTGTCTTGGGAAAATTTCAAACCTGGGTTCTCATTCCTAAGGTATTTTTCGATGTTGTTGCTATTATTATTATTAATATTATTATTATTATTATTATTATTATTATTATTATTATTATTATTATTATTACTATTATTTTATGTTTGACTTTTACTTTACATTTGTACAAGTTGGCTTCAAATATCACCCAGAGACCTCAAGAGATAACAGGCTGAAAGTTCATGTTGGTGTTTTGTCTAGGTTGCACTATATTTGGTTTTGTACATAGTGTTGTTCTAGAAAATGTTTCAGAAACCATAAGAAAATTATGTTTGTTTTAAAACTTCAGATTACATAGAAAGTATTTTACGTAGGGTATGGGCAGTTCCCATGAGTACTATCTTTTGAATTTCTGCCATTTTGGGGTTTCTTAGTATCTGAGCTATGTAGCAATCAGCCCTTTTTGCTATCATTTCTAGGGCACCTATGACAACATGTATTGTTTTAGTCTTCAGCTTCCACATTTTGCTAATTTTTATTTCATGATCTTTATATTTGCTCAGTTTTTGGTAGGTCTTGACAGATACGTTTATATCGATTGGGACAGTCATATCAATGAGGGAGCATGATTTTTCTCTGAAGTCTTTCAATATGATGTCTGGCCTATTTGCATCTATTTCAATGTCAGTTTGATTGGTGAAGTTCCAGAGGAGTGAGATATGATCATTTTCAAGCACTGGAGGTGGTTTGTGTTCCCACCAGTTTTTATTATGGAGCAAGTCCAGGCTTTTGCAAATTACACAGTGAATATATTGTTTAGCTCTATCATGCCTGTTAAGATACTCTGTAGGCGCAAGAAGACTGCACTTGGAGACGATATGATCAATAGTTTCACTTTGTTGTTGTCGTCGTCGTCGTCATCGCCGTCGTCATCGTCATCGTCATCATCATCGTCATCAACATCGTCATCATCATCATCATCATCATCATCATCATCATTATATTATTATTATTATTATTATTATTATTATTATTATTATTATTATTATTATTATTATTCAGTGACCTGAATAATACTTTCCCCAAGGTACCCGATTAAAGCTAGAGGGTATATCAGCCGAAACGTTCTCAAATATAAATAATGTAAATAATCGACTAATATTGTTTTCAATTTTCTATTTCCAAATTATTTCAGACTATTGCTCTTTTAAACATCGTTCTCTACAAGGAACCTGATTTGAATGGTAAAGAATACCCGTGTTGGGCAAAGGTTATTGGTTGGCTCATAGTTGCTTTACCAATTTCCGTCATACCCACCTGGTTTTTATACAAATATTGCTCACAAGGCGGGTTTTACGTAAGTACAATTATACAAATAAATATTTCTCTCCCTTCTCAACACACAAATGCAGTCACCTGTACATACCTGGTCACTTACTCGTTCCAAAACCCTACATGTTGTCCTCCACAGAAAAATAAAAACCCTGGAACATTTTTCTCTCCCTTTTACTGTGTTTTGTGAGTTAAACTTATCTTCTGAATAGGTACACGGATATATTTTCACTTAGACAATAATGCGAAAACCTCGGTTATGTGATAAAATATTTCTATGGTTTTGTTTTCCAATACATTAATATATATAATAAATCTCTTGTCCGGTATAAAGTCTGGTACGTATTATCATGGACTATTTTACCGAACTGCTAACTTACGGGGACATAAACACACCAACACCGGTTGTAAAGGGATGGTACGGGAACAAACATACATGCAAAGAAACACACAGACTACACGCACACACTAAACACATTCATACTATACAGACATGCACGCACGCACACACACATACACACATGTATGTATGTGTCTGTGTGCATGTGTGTGTGCGTACGTGCGACGCTCTTCTTTCAGTTTCTATCTCCTGTATCCGTTCACAAAGCTTTGGTTGGCCTGAGGTCATTATTGAACTCACTCAGTCAAAGTGCTACCCAGTGGATCTGAACCTGGAACCATTTGGTTGAGAAGGTAACGTCTTTGCATACAATCCCACCAGCCCCGTGCACTCAATGTGTGTGTTTTTGTAGGTTTTTTTGGGGTTTTTTTGTTTGTTTTTATTGATCGTCGTACTCAACCGTTCGAATTCATATCTGATTTAATTATCATATACACTTTTGTCTATATTTCAGATGCTGAAATTAAACATGCGGCCTTCACCTGACTGGGGCCCGGCCCGCAAAGAGGACCGAATCGAACGTTACAGTGCGGATTCACTTGGGATTCACAAGATACAATGCCTACCCGAATCGTCTAGTGTTAATGGATTAGCTAACGCCGTTCAGCACGCCAGCAGTTTGTCTACCATCAATTCTTACGTTCCGAACTCTGTCAGTGGTTCAATGACTTCATTTAACAATGCTGCTAGCTCTGTGACATTACCTACCGCTAATGATATCAATCTGAACACAAAAAGCAACGTGGTCAAATCGGAATCGATATTGTGATTCTCAGAACAAATAAGATACTTAAAAAAGAATTAAGTGAATAAATAGACAGTACAGAATCACAATATGATACAAATACAATTTGACAGTTTATAAACAATGAAAGGGAAAAAAAAACAACAACAACATAAAACGATACGTTGATTCTGAGATTTCATATAATCACAAACGACAGAAGGTGAAATGAAGTAAAACAACCGGAAGCTGAGCGAGAGTGCAAGAGAGAGGAAGCAAGTGAGACGTAGATATGAGAGTGAGAAAGAGAGTTAGAGACAAAGATCATGTAGTGTCTGTGAGTCTCTATAAGTGAGAAAGAGCGAGAGCGAGAGAGAGAGAGTGAGAAAGTGTGTATATGTATGAGAGAGAAAGAGGAAAAGAAGAAAGAGAAAGAATGAGTCACCGGGTGCGTTGCGTGGAATTAAGTTCAAAGTGTGAAAGTTTAAAACGAAATAAATATTCATGTAAACAAGAAGCATCCATAAAAATCTATCTTGATCACTCATTAACTCACAATGCATTTCCGTGTTTCATTTTGTATTTTCTATTTTAATTTATAATCTGTTATTTATTGTTTCATTTTACTTTTGAACTTCTGTATAATTTATTTTTAGTCTTTGTAAATCTATAGTCATTTTTTTAAAAGACTTCTAAATAAATCATTTGTTATTGTATTAATAAAGTGAAAAATGACAACACGCGTTGTAGAATATTAAACTCCCATTCAACAGTGTTTCGATTTACGTCGTTTACGACATTAAACAAGCCCGAACCTCATTTATAATATTAATGCCCATTAAAATATGCATGGACATCATTGGCGACATAACTTCTCATTAAGAAAAAAGCATGAATCTTACTTCCGACATTACATGCCATTTAAAACCATGTTCATACTGCTCAATAAAAAAGCTTTGTTACCACTGGTGAAAATAATCCCCATTATAAATCCTTGGACATGGCTTTCGTCATTAATGCTCATTAAAAAGCATGAACACATCTTACAACATAAATAACCGATGAACATGTGAACATTTCTTACGAATTAATATCTATTTTAAAAAACCGTGATCATCATCGACAACATTGATACCCATTAAAAAGCACGGACGTCGGAGGGTACGGTTCCTCGTATACTGAACCAAACTCGTTGCAAGTAAAAGTAATTATACAATAAATAATTATTTTATCAACTTTCAGAATCAGGCCGACCGCAATGTATTGATAATTCACTATCGCTACTCACTTGGAAATACTTTGCTTCAAATCATTCCAGTTGCGTTTCCTATATATACATACATATATATATATAGAGAGAGAGGTTATAAGAGATAATGGTGTCAGTAAGACACAAAGGTATCAGGTAATGCAGAGTAAGCGCTATAGATAGACCGTAGTTAAGATCCATGTTCGGTAATTATGCGAATAAGCAGTCCAACGTAGGTCATATATCAGCATGTGTTTATATATATTTTTTCAGAATGAGATAAAACATCAAGACTGAAGATTTTAGAACATTTATAAATAGAAGGTCTTGCAGCTGTTTCCAGGATATTTATTATATCCCTTCATCAGAGACGGTGTTGTTATTAATTGTACTATTTTTAAGGATGGTTGAGATTGTGGTGGTATTTCGGGTAGTGTCAGTAGGATGGGTTTGGTAGTGCGTGTATATGCATGTGTGTATGCGTGTATGTATGAATGTGTGCATGCGTAAATATATGTATGTATGCAAGGTATTTATAACTGAGTGTACAGAGGCGATAATGCATAAAAATATACGTATATCTGGGTATGCATGTGTACATATACATATGAGTATGAGTTGTATATGTAGATATCGTTATGTATAACAGTATAAATATATATATATATTATATATATATATATATATATATATATATAATATATATATATATACATACATACATACTCCTTTTACTCTTTTACTCTTTTACTTGTTTCAGTCATTTGACTGCGGCCATGCTGGAGCACCGCCTTATTTTTTGTAAGCCCAGTACTTATTCTATCGGCCTCTTTTACCGAACCGCTAGGTGACGGGGACGTAAACACACCAGTATCGATTGTCAAGCAATGCTAGGAGGACAAACACAGACACATAAACACACACATACACATATATAAATATATACATATATACGACAGGCTTCTTTCAGTTTCCGTCTATCAAATCCACTCACAAGGCTTTGGTCGGCCCAGGGCTATAGCAGAAGACACTTGCCCAAGATGCCACGCAGTGGGACTGAACCCGGAACCATGCGGTTGGTTAGCAAGCTACTTACCACACAGCCACTCATGTATACATATATATATTTTCTTCTACTACTAAGTACTGACATGTCCAACCACCAAATCTATATTTCTAAATCTTTCATTCCATACTACTACCCCTCTCTCTCTGCCCCATCACTTCAACTCTATCACTACATAATTGACACTCCTTTACCTTTTACATCTTTATACCTTTCTCTCTCTCTCTCTCTTTTACCCCATTCCTTCTATCTTTTTACACTCTAATACACTTTTCTCTCTACCATCTTCATCTCCCCATTCCTACTTTCAAATTATCTTGACTGACCACTAACTGGTACACTTTCCTTTATTACCTCTCTTGTTTTTCTTTTTTTTTCTTTCTTTTCTTTATTCCTCTCCTCCTGTTTTCGATTTAAACTTACAAATACATTCCATACTTTTAGGTCACTTTAAATAAAACCTTTGATTCAATAGCACTGTGTTCAAACTCTATACTTGGAATGATCAATTTTAAATACTATTGGATTTTACTCACAAGGTATTGGAATCTTATATGTATATCATTCTGCCTAAATAATGGATCTACAAATGCAATATCCCTGCATATTTCACATCTATTTTCATTCCTCCACTTTACTCTCTATTTTTTATCATATCTAAATTAACTATTGCTTAACCATCTTCTCACAACGTCTCCGATGAAGGGATATAATTAATATCCTGGAAACAGCTGTAAGACCTATTTATAAATATTCTAAAATCTCCAGCGCCTTGGCTTTTTATCGCATTCTGAAAAAAATTATACATATATATATTATATGTAGAAAAATACGAACTGGGACAGGAACGTAAAACATTTAGAAGACGATACAAAAAACACGGACGGGACATTCGAAGCCTTCAATCTTCAGTCAAGAACCGGATCATCCTCGCAATTTCGGCTGATTAATCTTGAGATCGCTCCGATCCGGCCAGCCCCAAGGAAAAGTTAAGCTACGAGCACTAGATTTCTTGGAAAAAGGATCGAATGTATACGAAACAAGGACAGAAAAACGGACGATGCCACACGAATATAAATACAAAAAACAATAATAGTAATAACAGGACAAAAACAGCGGGTGCCTTACGACTTTAGACAGTTCAACGAAGCTTAGCTGGCGTATTTGGAAAAAAAATTGCCTTGGCGGCAGACGAAGAAAACGATGTTGTCGTTGCAGTGGTCATAAGCCGAAAGGCTAGTTGACCGGCGGTCACGTGAGAGGAGAAGAGTGAGAAAAAAAGGGGGCAAAGGAATCAAAGAGAGAGAGAAAAAGAGGGACAGGAGCACCAAAGGGGGGGGGAGAAGAGAGAGAAAGAAGGAATTAAAGAGGGGAGAAGAAAGAAAGCCTGTCAAGGATTGGCTTGGTGACAGAATCAGTGAGGTGCAAAGTGAGAAAGACAGAGAAATGTGAGAGAGTAAGGAAGAGGAGCCCAAAGAATCAGAGGCAAGAAAAGAGAAAAGGAGGAGGAGAAGAGAGAGAGAGAGAGAGAGAGAGAGAGAGAGAGTCAGATCAAAATGGAGTGCAAAGTGTGAAAGGCAGAGAAATGTAGGAGAGGGGAGAGAGAGAGAGACAATGTTATAGAGTCGTACCAAATTTAAAGAAATATGTACTTACATACAAAACCAAAAAGGGTACGGGTGCCGCGATATATATTATATGTAGAAAAATACAAACTGGGACAGGAACGTAAAACATTTAGAAGACGATACAAAAAACACGGACGGGACATTCGAAGCCTTCAATCTTCAGTCAAGAACCGGATCATCCTCGCAATTTCGGCTGATTAATCTTGAGATCGCTCCAATCCGGCCAGCCCCAAGGAAAAGCTAAGCTACGAGCATTAGATTTCTTGGAAAAAAGATCGAATGTATACGAAACAAGGACAGAAAAACGTACGATGCCACACGAATATAAATACAAAAAACAATAATAGTAATAACAGGACAAAAACAGCGGGTGCCTTACGACTTTAGACAGTTTAACGAAGCTTAGCTGGCGTATTTGGAAAAAAAATTGCCTTGGCGGCAGACGAAGAAAACGATGTTGTCGTGGCAGTGGTCATAAGCCGAAAGGCTAGTTGACCGGCGGTCACGTGAGAGGAGAAGAGTGAGAAAAAAAGGGGGCAAAGGAATCAAAGAGAGAGAGAAAAAGAGGGACAGAAGCACCAAAGGGGGGGGAGAAGAGAGAGAAAGAAGGAATTAAAGAGGGGAGAAGAAAGAAAGCCTGTCAAGGATTGGCTTGGCGACAGAATCAGTGAGGTGCAAAGTGAGAAAGACAGAGAAATGTGAGAGAGTAAGGAAGAGGAGCCCAAAGAATCAGAGGCAAGAAAAGAGAAAAGGAGGAGGAGAAGAGAGAGAGAGAGAGAGAGAGAGAGAGTCAGATCAAAATGGAGTGCAAAGTGTGAAAGGCAGAGAAATGTAGGAGAGGGGAGAGAGAGAGAGACAATGTTATAGAGTCGTACCAAATTTAAAGAAATATGTACTTACATACAAAACCAAAAAGGGTACGGGTGCCGCGATATATATTATATGTAGAAAAATACAAACTGGGACAGGAACGTAAAACATTTAGAAGACGATACAAAAAACACGGACGGACATTCGAAGCCTTCAATCTTCAGTCAAGAACCGGATCATCCTCGCAATTTCGACTGATTAATCTTGAGATCGCTCCAATCCGGCCAGCCCCAAGGAAAAGCTAAGCTACGAGCATTAGATTTCTTGGAAAAAAGATCGAATGTATACGAAACAAGGACAGAAAAACGTACGATGCCACACGAATATAAATACAAAAAACAATATTAGTAATAACAGGACACAAACAATATATATATATATATATATATATATGTATATGTATATAAACTTAGATATGTTTCGACCAGAGATTGGTCCTGGCCATGCCTAACTTAATAGCACCACTTGATAGGATTATCTAGATCCTTTTTGAGTCAAGTTTTGTGGTATCATGGTCCATTCGAGTAGGGAGGTCTTGTTGAGCGAGCTGTATACAGGTATAGGTGGCTCATCTGGTATTCCTTGAAGAAATTTGTCCAGATTCCGTTGTTTAAAGGTAATGGGATTCTTTTCCTCTTTGATCAGTTTCGGGACAACGTTAAATAGGGCAGGGCCTGTTGAGGAAAATAAGTTGTGTCGCAGTGTATTTATGTGTTATGATCCTGAATTGGGTAGAGGACGTATGGCCCATGGTCTTAGCCTTGGTTGAATTTTGAAGCTAATGTTGAGGTCGTTTGGGCAATGCTGGTGGTATATTCTCCACATTGTGCAAATGATGCATCGCTCACGGCAGCACTGAAGAGAATAGTTTCAATGCTTTAAGGCGGTCCTAGTAATCGAGATCAGTCATGTCCTTAATTCTTTTAGTGAATGACCTCTGAGGTGGTTCAATTTTCGAAATGTTTTGTTTTGTATATGGAGATCACAGGGAGCAGCAGTATTCGAGGTGTCGACGTACAAAGGAGGAGAAAAGTGGAATGATGACACCTTGCTCTCTAGAGCGGAAGGTTCTTAGGATCCAGGAGCTCATCTTACGAGCTATATCGACTTTATTGTTGATGTAGGCACTCCAACAAGATTGTTATCAACAATTACTCCTAAGTCTCTGATATTATAAGACGCTGTGAGATGGTCCGCTGAAAGAAGAGAGTATGGCAGTTGTAGCATAGACTTTTCTCCAAAATGTATCAGCTCAAATTTTCCCTCGTTTAGTTGTATTTTGCTTTTGTCTGCCCATTGACTCACATCATGTAGATCAGCCTGAATTTGAGTTCGGTCATATTTCTTCAGTGATAATTTTCTGGAGCTTAGAGTCATCAGCGAATATTTTCACTTTGCTGTGTTTTTTGACGCTGTAAAGTTCGTTTATATAGATTATAAAATGAAGCAGTCCCAAGACAGTCCCCTGAGGGACACCACTGGTGACTTTTGCTGGCCTTCAGTGGATTCCAACGACCACAACATGTTGTGCTTCGTTCACCAGGAAATACTCAATCCAAGGTAGAAGTTTTTTACGGATTCCAACATTTGTCAATTTTGACAGTAAGATATTACGGTCAATTCTATATGATGATGGCCTCCACTTGTAACCGAGGTTGACCATTGCTAACCTTTAGGAACATTGTGCGCTCTAGGAATTACTTATATTTTGTATTTGCGATTCCGTTGATGGCTAATGAGCCCTGCTCTTGAAAAGCATACACGACAGCAAACATTGCAAACCAAGCTTTCCCTATTCACTACACTAGCAGTGCGCTTTCGAGCAACACGCTTAAATTTTTCATGAAGAACACATATATATATATATATAATGGTATTTTTATATAAGCTTAAAACTTATGGCGATCACCGTAATTATTATTTTGAGGAATGTAAAAATGGTGTCGTATAAAAAAATCATTCGCACCGAAATATAAATATATATATATATATATATTATATATATATATATATATATATATATATATATATATATATATATATATATACATATATATATACATAGAGAGGGAGGAAGAGAGAAAGAAAGAGAGAGAGATGGATACTACTACAAATGAAAAATATGAAAATAATGTGACAGGATTGGCTGAATCAGAATATCTCAAGAAAAAATATCTTGGGGTATTTAACTGTTGCTCTTTAAGTTCTAAGTTACCATCGAAACGAAATCGAATTTGTCTTTGACGATGTTGAAATTGATGAAATAACGTGTGGTTTAAAGAATTGAATACTGAATCGAAATTATTATCGGTTACCTCTTCACCAAATTTCTGGTCATATACTTGTATAAAAAAACTACTACTACTACTACCGTTGTTGTTGTTGCTGCTGCTATTGTTATTCTTTATTTCCATTATTCTTTCGTTTCCTGTGTTATCCCCATGCCACTTCTCAGCTCTTGCCGGCAGCTTAGAGACGCAAAATTTCCTTCAACGCATGTGCTGTTCTGAGTTTGACTACCAAATATGTATGTCCTGGGAAGTTTGGTATTTGCAGCTTTTCATACAAGAATATTGCTTTCTTTGAGATGGTCCTAAGCACACTGCTCACAATAGGTGCCACACTCACTTTTTGAGTTACTGTGGTTGTGTTTCACTTACAATACGAGGGTTTTGTATTCCTCGACTTTCTCGTTCTGTCCTCACAACATTCTGGTCTGCAGAAATAGCTATGGCAATGAAGGTCCCTTCTTCGGACTCCTTCCGTAGGAGAGTGATGTCTAGTCATTTATTTTGCACCTTCTTATCTGTGTAGCTCAGAATATTCCACGTCAGTGGTAACTGCTGAGATTTTTTCTTTATAACTCAGATTTTGTTGGAACTCCTGGAGCCTTGCGTGCGTAGCGAGCTTGCTACCTGCAACCTACAATACCATGTTAAGTTCTTTCTAACTATCTGGTACTTGCCTGGTTATTCTGGCCGTGACAAGGATGCAAACCTTTTATAACAGTTCTACCGGGCATTCTATTCCGATTCCCTTAATATTCCTCTTGATGCTTTCTGATGGACCCAACAATAATTGGCACTATCTTCACCTTCTAGTTTTTCTTCTTTCAAATTTTTTCATTTCTTGCCGAGTGTCTTCCCGACACCTACGGCAAAGAAACTCACTATATACATTGATAAATCATTAAATTAAACACACCAGATTGTTCACTTTCAATATGAAATTACGTTATGGGGGAAATTACATGGGTGGTAATCGTTCTCACAGCAACAATGTTCTCAATACGTCCGATATAGTAGTTAAAACAATCTTTTGCACTTCTTGCATTGATAGTAAGCCAAGGATCGCTTTCAAAGATTTTTCAGTTCCATTTTCATCATGCCAAGTGCTCCTGCTTTCACTGGTATCGTAACCACCTGGAGAGGTCACAATTTTTCAATTTCAATGAACAAAACTTTATGTTTTTTTAACTTGCCAAATTATTTTGCCGAAATATTATGATCCCAAGGAATACTCAAGTCGATCAATAAACAAACTTTATTGATTGGGTCTTTCACAACAATGTCCGGTTTATTAGCTGTGATGTTTCGGTCTGTATGTACTTGAAAGTCCCAAAGAATCATTACATTTTCTCCTTCAGTTATAGCTTCAGGGTGGTGCTTATCCCACTTGTCGACAGCAAAGAGGCCCTCAGACGAAAGTTGATTAGAAAAGATATCTAGTAAATCAGAATATATGTATTACTGCAATAAAGTGGACTTCGCTTTAATTAACTCAAACACCAGAAAGAGTTTCTAACATGATAAATTATGATTGATTTTTTTAATTAACTTTTTTACTTACACGTTTCACCAGTCAGAATACTCATTCCGAAGGAGTTATCATGTAAAAAGGTTGAGCAACAAAATATCACAGACAATTTAACCCACCAAAGAAACGCTATATAAAAAGAAACTGTCGCTTTTGTGTGTGCGTATAGAGCATGAAATAATGTAGATATTATCAAGAGAGCTACATGCAATGACAAAAAAAAAATGAATACATTTTATGTAAAGCTATTTCAATGCAAACTTGTTTTATGAAATTTGCAAGGTAAGGCTGATGTGTGGCTGCAAGATTAAAAAATAATAGACTTTTCTCAAAGAAATTGTATTTATCTCTCTCTATATAAACGGCAGTTTGTCTGTGCGTTTTCTGTGTGTCTGTTTTCTCGTACCCTCACTCTGACCACGGCTTTCAACCGATTCTGATGAAACTTGACACACACATAGCCCAATGTCATAATTCAAAACTAACGCAGCGAAAATTTTGAAAAGTTCCCCCAGTTCTGAAAAAAATCGATAAATTCGACATAGGGTCGAGAATCAAAAACCCAAACCACAGACCGTCTAGGGGACGCAACTCCACCTTTTTTAACTCTCAAAAAAAATTTACCATCATTTTTTTCCCATTTTTTTGCTATTTTTTGGCTATAACTCTCTAAAAATGCTTTATAGTTATTTCCCTTACAAACCTGAGCAACGCCGGGCGATACTGCTAGTTTCTAATAAAAGAATTATATGCAACTGGTGTGTAAGTGTACGTGTATACGCAACAAGATTGAATGGCTAATTGTAGAACATTTTTTAGCTCATATGCACCTGGCGCCGTGTAAGTTTATTTTAGTGACTAATGGAAAACTAAGAAGTTTGGTTTTGTGAGGCAACTTAAGTAGTTGTTGTTTTATACAAAGTATATTGTTATTTGTCTTAAAACTTCTGTAACATTTATCTAAGGTGATTTGAAGCTAGTCAAAGTAAGGATGTAAGATTATTTATCTGGATATTACGGTTAAGATTTTTAACAAATCTGTGGTGATTGATGTATACAATAAGACGGGCAATTTTCATTTTAGAATAGCAGCTATGCCGTATATGGATAAGTTCAGGCCACTAAACTGGGGTAACAGCCCAAGTTATAAGTTTTGGAAAGAGAGTTATTACATGTGATTTATTTGTAGAAGTTGCTAATAATCTTCCGTGTCGTACGGTCAGACAATATTATGAATGCAAAATAATTAAACATTTTAATGACAGGCTGAATTTACACTCTTTTATTAAGAGTAAGTCTGGAATTATTTCATTCTTACAATTAATTTGAAAATCAGAAAGTTGACATCAGTAAGAAATCATAACTAATATTTGGTGTACGAAAGTGTAACAAGATGGCAGAATCATTAGCATACCGGGCACGATGATTAGCAGCATTTCGTCCGTCGCTACGTTCTGAGTTCAAATTCCACCGGGTTTGAATTTGCTTCTCATCCTTTCGGGATCGATAGTATAAGAACCAGTCTAGCACTGGGGTCGATGTAATCGACTAAACCCCACTCCAAACTGCTGGCCTCGTGCTAAAATCTAATGTCAACATATGGTGTGCGTACACACACACATATATGCATGACTGTGTGGTTAAAAAGCTCGCTTTCTGACCAAGTAGTTTCGGGTTCATTCCGACTACGCGGTACCAAGGGTAAATGTCTTCTACTATAGTCCCAAGCCTACCAATACTTTGCGAGTGAATTTGGTAGACGTGCTGAAGCCTGTTTTGTGTGTGTGTATGTATCTTTACAAGGCAGCGGGCTGCCAGAATCGTTAGCACACCGGACAAAATGCTTAGCGGCATTTCTTCCGGCTTCACGTTCTGATTTCAAATTCCACGGAGCTTGATTATGTCTGTCATCTTTTCGCAGTCGATAAAATAAGTACCAGTTGATGTACTCGTCTCAAGACTCAACCCACTTCCCCGAAATAGCTGGCCTTGTGCCAAACTTTGAAACGAATATATTTGTTCAGTTCAATAAGACAAGCTGATGTATTTTTAGGTTATACATAACGTTATCGAAATGGGGCTGTTTGTCTCTCCCCTCTCATTGGTCAGTGACGGTTTCTTCTACATTATTTACATTTGACGGATATTTGTTTTCATCTTGTTTGTTGTTATCACAACGTTTCGGCTGATATACCCTCCAGCCTTCATCAGGTGTCTTGTGGAAATTTCGAACCTGTGATCTCATTCCTAAGGTATTTTTCAATGTTGTTGTTGCTGTTATTATTATTATCATTATACAGGTCACTACCTGGAATCGAACTCGGAATCTTGGGGTTAGTAACCTGCGCTCTTAACCACTACGCCATATGCCCGTCAAATGTAAATAATGTAAATAAGGTACATAATTCCTAATCTCTTAAATATAGAACTGTATGATTTCTTCTATTTGGGGGCTTTCTTATCCATCGCAAGCACAGATTCGAGCAAACGACTGACAATTGTCTGTCTGGTCATGTGATTTGTGACCAAGCGATAATGATTATCAACGCGCCTCTTCGGAATTTATTTTTTAATGCTTCAATATTTCCTTCTCTTGAATCAAAATATATGTGCAATATTTTATTTTGAATTTTAAAAGCTAATTTATTACCTATCGAATATTTATTTAATTTATTGTTCGTCTTACATAAGTGCTTTAGAATTAGGTTCGACCATATTACTTATAAGTCACAGTATTACAATTTTAAAGCATAGCTAATTAACAAACTTGAAGCATCATCGAAAAGATGAGCCAAAAATGAATGGCAACCGTATAAGGATTTCACCTTCTAATGAAGCTACGACCGGCGATATCTTATATTTATGTGTGCGTGAGAGCGCTGCACGTGGATATTTGTAATTAACGTTACACTTACAACACGGAGAAATTACTATGCGCATGACCACACAAAACACGGAAAATTGTTGAAATATTATAAGGAAACAAAGCATCTATAAAAAATTACGAAAATAGCTAAGTACTGGAGAAAAAAAAACAAACTAGAGGCGTACTATAATACTAAAACAAGTATAGAAATAGTTTCCACGTAGAAAGCAGTTCTCAATGCTCGTTACAGAGTTTCTGTGTTTTGTGGAAGGATGGAGGGAGTTATACACAAACTGGAAACCAGTCCTGACTTCTTGTGACAGAGTGAATTCCTCCACCCATGCATGCAGATCATGGTGGGATTTAAACTCAAAATAAATGTCACAAGGTATCAAGTCCGACGTCCTTACAGTTACCTCAGTCAGTTGCTATAGAATGCTACTTTACCGATTCTGAGGTGATGCAAGGTAATGTTGGCCTCGGCGGAAGTTGAACTCAGAACGCAGGCAGTTGGATCATGTGACGCGCCACATTTTGTCCGACAGGATGAAGATGTAAATTTACCGAATATGTATGCATACGAAAATGCATTCATACATATTTACATATTCAGGTATGACCAGTGCCATTGAGTCACTTTGTAACATCTGCCGATAATGATAGTTTTTAGAATATATATGTATGTGTATTGTATATATATACGTATACAATCGCACACACATATATACGCTTACATTATCATCATCATCATCATTAGCATTATCAGGTATATATTACTGGCCTTGTGTCAAAATGTGAGACCAGAGATAGTATTACTACATCTTCAAGGAGACGAGCTGGTCGAATCGTTAGCACGTCGCACAAATGCTTAGCGGCAATCTGCCCGTCTTTTATGTTCTGAGTTCAAATTCCGATAAAGTTGACTTTGCCATTTATCCCTTTAGGGTCGATAAAGTAAGTACCAGTTAGGCACTGGGGTTGATGTAATCGACTTACTTACTCCCCGAAACATGCAGGCTTTGGGCCAAAATTTGAAACCGATATTAATATAAGTTAGTAGACTCGCTGATCAGAACACTGAAGCATACAACTTCGAAACCGACGGAGGATTCTTTTCTCTTTCTCTCTCTCCCTCTCCCTCTCTCTCTCTCTCTCTCTGTCTCTCTCTCTCTCTTACACACACGCATATATACATACACACACAGATATGCATAAAATACATACAGTGGCACTCAATCGCGCAAACACACTTTTGTCGTGTGAGTGCGTCTGTATGTGTGATCCTACGTGTGTTTGCCTTTTTGTGCATTTACGATTATATATATATATATACATGGATAAACACAATTTTACACGTGCATTCCTGTGAGAAATAACATGGAAATACTGCGCAGTAATATTATTTTAAACGAATGAATATTTATAAGCTGCAGTTTCTAATATTTCCTTTCTTATTTTCTCGTAACTGAAAATGTTATTGCAGCGAGCAAACGAGTAAAATGCACGGAATTCATAATCGTACAACAACATCGTGTTTGATAAACATCAGAAGGTTCTGAACAAACAAGACAGCACACGAGTAACAGTTATTATAAATAGTGACAAAACTAATAAGTATTATTATTGAATAAGACAGCAGCAGCGGCGGCAGTAGTAGTATGTGTGTATATATATATATATATATATATATATATATATATATATATATATATATATATATATATTTATTTATATATAGGGAGAGAGAGAGAGAGAGGAGAGATATATACATACATATAAATATATAAATGTGTGTATACATATTCTATATTCTTTTTTCTTTTCTTTCCCTTTTTTTCTTCATTCAGTCATTTGACTGCGGTCATGATGCAGCACCGCCTTTAGTCGAGCAAATCGACCCCCAAGACTTATTTTTGTAAGCCTAGTAATTATTCCATCGGCCTTCTTTTGCCGAAACGCTAGGCTACGCGGGGATGTAGACACAGCAGCATCGGTTGCCAAACGATGTTAGGGGGTGGAGACAAACACAGACATACAAACATATAGACACACATACATATATATATAATTATATAATTATATAATTATATATATATATATGACGAGCTTCTTTCAGTTTCTGACTGCCAAATCGACTCACAAGGCTTTGGTCGGCCAAAGGCTATAGAAGAAGACACTTGCCCAACGTGACATGCAGTGGGACTGAACCCGTAACAAAGCCACTTACCACACAGCCGCATATATAATGCAACCACTGGGCCATTGCGCCTCCACCTATTGTATGTATATGGATGTATATATATGGAAATATATATATGTATGGATATATATATATACACATGTATATATATGGATGTATATACAGGTATATATATGGATATATATATATACATATATATATATATAATATATATATATATATATACATATATACATATATATATACATGTATATATATATGGATATATATATACATATATGTATATATTTGTGGATATATATACATACATGTATATATATATGGATATATATACATACATGTATATATATATGGATATATATATATACATACATGTATATATATGGATATATATATATATATAAATGTATATATATATATATATATGGATATATATATATATACATGTATATATGTAGATATATACATGTATATGTAGATGTATACATGTATATGTATAGATGTATTTCTATAGATATACATGTATATTTAGATGTATATATAGATGTACATATATGTACACATATATATACACATATATACATGCATACATATATACACCCATACCCCCCACACACACACACCAAGCCACTCACCCATCAACACACACACACAGGTGCAGGTGTGGCTGTATGGTAACAAACTTGGTTCCAAAACACATGGTCCTCAGTTCAGTCCCATTGTGTAGTAACTTGGCATGTGTCTTCTGCTATAGCCTCAGACCATCCAAAGCTTTGTCAGTGGATTTTGTAGACAGAAACTGAAAGAAATCAATTGCATGTATATGTATGAATATATGTAAGTCTATGTGTGTGTCTTTGTGTTTCTCCCTCATCACTGCTTCCCAACTGGTGTTCGTTTATTTACATCCCCATAACTCACTGGTTTCACAAGAAGAAACTGATAGAATAAGTACCAGGCTTATCAAAATAATAAAAAAATTCACTAGGCACTTGTATCTATCAATTTATCTTTGTGTGTGTTTGTGTGTGAGCATACATACATTATATTTATATATATATATATATATATATATATATATATATATGGATTTCGTGGACAGGAACTAAAACAAATCAATCGTTTATATTTGTATGTATATATGTAAGTGTATGTGTTTTGGTATTGGCAACATGAATGACAATGGTCAGATACTACTTGAACTTTGCACATACCATAACCTGTGCATCACCAACACATTCTTTGCCAACAGGACATCCCATGAGGCATCTTGGAGACATCCAGGATCTCACCTCTGGCATCAGCTGGATCTCATCATTACACAAAGATCCTTTCTGAATTCTGTTCAACTGACCCGTAGTTACCACAGCGTGGATTGGGACACAGATCATTCACTAATAAGAAGCAGGGTGAGGATTCTGCCTAAGAAAGTCCATCACTCCAAGAAAATGAGCCGACCACGCATTAACACTGCCAGAACCTCGGACCCTACACTGCGACAATGTTTTGCTGTTTCTATCAAGGTTTCCCTCAGTAGCTGCCCAACCTCCTCTGCTGAAAGTAGGTGGAATTATATCAGGGAAGCTGATACCACATCAATAGATACTTTCGGCATGAAAGAAAGGCAAAACCCAGATTTTCTTCAGTGCTGAGCTTTCAGAGCTGGAAACAGTTATCGAAGCAAAGCGTGCAGCTCTGATGCAAAACAAGAGTGATTCTTCTACAAAGTCACTCGAAGAATTCAGAAAGGCAAGAAATAAAAGCCAACTAACTGCCAGACGCTGTGCAAATAGGTATTGGCAGGAAATCTGTCAGAGTATCCAGTCAGCTGCTGACAGTGGCGACACCCGTGGGATGTATGCCGGTTTGAATAAGGCCCTCAGTCCATCCGCAAACAAGTCAGCCCCTCTGAAATCAACTACTGGGGATCTCATCAAAGGCCAAAGCAAGCAAATGGATAGATGGGTGGAGTACTACCAGGATCTCTACTCACGAGAGACCACGGTAGCTGAGGCTGTAATCGAGGGTGTCAAGATCTTGCCAGTCATGTGTGAACTTGACAGTCTGCCATCTATAGCAGAGCTCACCAAGTCTATTGACTCCCTAGCAAGTAACAAGGCTCCGGGAAAAGACGGCATCCCCTTAGAGATCATCAAAACCGGCAAAAACACCATCCTGCTTCGGCACATTCATGAGCTTCTGTGTCAGTGCTGGGAAGAGGGTACAGTCCCACAAGATATGCGGGATGCTAACATCATTACGCTTTACAAAAACAAAGGTGACCGTGGTGCTTGTAACAATTACCGTGGAATATCTCTTCTAAGCACTGTTGGAAAGGCCTCTGCTCGGATTATCCTGTCCAGGCTGCAACTGCTTGCTTCTCGAATTTATCCAGAATCACAGTGTGGCTTTAGAAGAAGCAGATCAACTATTGACATGATATTCTCCATACGCCAACTTTAGGAGAAGTCCAGAGAGCAGAAAATGCCATTATATATGACCTTCATTGATCGGACAAAGGCCTTTGAGTTGGTAAGCAGAAAAGGCCTCTTCATCCTGCTCCAAAACATCGGATGTCCACCAAAGCTGCTGAGGATCATCAAATGTTTCCATGATGATATGCAAGGCACCATACAGCACAATGGTTCAACATCAGCCGCCTTCTAAATAAAAAATGGGGTAAAGCAAGGTTGTGTCTTTGCTCCTACATTATTTGGCATCTTCTGGCTGCTGCTGTCACATGTCTTTGAGACATCAGATGATGGAATGTTTCTGCACAGTAGAAGTGATGGGAAACTGTTCAATCTCTCGCGTCTCCGTGCCAAGACCAAAATCAGAAGCGTCCTATTCAAGGAGATGCTATTTGCTGATGATGAAGCCCTACAAAGGCTCATCAACTGTTTAGAGCAAGCATGTGGCAACTTTGACTTAGTCATCAGCCTCAAGAAGACCAAAATCATGGGTCAGGCTACATCGGACATCCCAAACATACATATTGGAGACCACAGACTACAGGAGGTGGAGAAGTTTACCTATCTTGGTTCTACCGTCACCTACAACCTATCCCTTGATGCTGAGCTCAATATGCGCATTGGCAAGGTAGCTGCTGTGATGGCCCAACTCTCCAAACAGACATGGGACAACAATAAGCTGACCAAGACCACAAAAATGAAGATTTACCAGGCATGTGTACTTAGCACTTTACTGTATAGAAGTGAGACTTGGACGCCATACACACGCCATATGACGCCATACGTCACCTAAATATCTTTCACCTGCGCTGCCTCCGGAAAATCCTTCGCATCAAATTGCAGAATCATGTCCCCAACAAAGATGTCCTCAAGCAAGCAGGAATACCAAGCATGTTTGCACTCCTCACACAAACACGTATGTGATGGCTTCGACATGTTAGCCGTATGGAAGATGGCAGAATCCCAAGGACATACTCAATGTGGGAAGACCGTTTTTACGATACAAGGATGTTTGCAAAAGGGACATAAATGCTTGCAACATCAATATTACCAACTGCGAAGCAGTTGCCAACAACCGTGGAGATTGGCGACGTAACGTAAAAGAGGGAACACAAAAGAAGTGACATAGAGAGAGAGGAGAAATAGGACAAGAAAAGACGTCAACAAGAAACTATGACATTACAACCAGCCAGGCAAAGTCTTCGCTACATTTGCGGCACCTGCCAGAGGTAGTGTTTGTCCAGGATAGGAGTACACAGCCACAGCAGGAGATGTATTAGGACATGAAATGTAAAAGCCGGACTAGATTATTTTATGCGCAACTCCATTGTCTCCCGAGACAAAAAGGATGCTAACAACAATATATATGGATTTCGTAGAAAGGAACTGCAACAAATCAATCGTATATATATGTATGCATATATGTAAGTGTATGTGTGTGTATTTATCTCTGTGTTTCGCCCTCATCACTGCTTCACAACTGCTGTTCATTTATTTACATCCACATAACTTACTGGTTTCACAAGAACAAACTAATAGAATAAGTACTAGGTTTATCAACATAAAAAAAGCACTAGGCTGTTTCTCATTTTTGTTTGCCCACTCAGTTGTATCTATCAATTTATCTTTGTATGTGTGTGTGTGTGTATATATATCTATATCTATCTATCTGTATATATATATATTTATATATATATATATATATATAT
Organism: Octopus sinensis; assembly: GCF_006345805.1. NCBI lineage: Eukaryota > Metazoa > Mollusca > Cephalopoda > Octopoda > Octopodidae > Octopus > Octopus sinensis. The sequence continues at coordinate 67,052,085 of NC_043003.1, read as the reverse complement.
AATTTACAAAATAAGGGCAAAAAAAATTCTAATGCCAAATATGCCGAAAAAAGACAAAAATTGTCAATAACCATTATAATTTATGCGTCTCGAAACAAACCGATAGAAATGTCCATGTGTATGAGTAAGTATTTCACTTATATCCCACGTATTTATCGCTGAAGAGGGGAAAATTTTTATGAATTAACCCCGAAATTGGGATCAATACGGTAATAACGGTTTGTTTCGAGACGGCATATTTGGCATTAGAATTTTTCTTTTGCCCTTACTTTGTAAATTATTTATGAATTTAACCTTTAAAGGTATTTTTTGATATGCTGGCCATTGATAAAAAAATTTTTCCCGAAAAAAATTTTATCCTACATTAGTTATATATATATATTATATGTAGAAAAATACAAACTGGGACAAGAACGCAAAACATTTAGAAGACGATACAAAAAACACGGACGGGACATTCGAAGCCTTCAATCTTCAGTCAAGAACCGGATCATCCTCGCAATTTCGGCTGATTAATCTTGAGATCGCTCCGATCCGGCCAGCCACAAGGAAAAACTAAGCTACGAGCATTAGATTTCTTGGAAAAAGGATCGAATATATACGAAACAAGGACAGAAAAACGGACGATGCCACACGAATATAAATACAAGAAACAATAATAGTAATAACAGGACAAAAACAGCGGGGGTCTTACGACCTTAGACAGTTCAACGAAGCTTAGCTGGCGTATTTGGAAAAAAAATGCCTTGGCGGCAGACGAAGAAAACGATGTTGTCGTGGCGGTGGTCAGAAGCCGAAAGGCTAGTTGACCGGCGGTCACGTGAGAGGAGAAGAGAGAGGAAAAAGGGGGCAAAAGAATCAAAGAGAGAGAGAAAAAGAGGGACAAAGGCATCAAAGGGGGAGAAGAGAGAGAAAGAAGGAATTAAAGAGGGGAGAAGAAAGATGCGTGCTAAGGATTGGCTTGGCGACAGAATCAGTGAGGTGCAAAGTGAGAAAGACCGAGAAATGTGAGAGAGTGGGGGAAGAGGAGACCAAAGAATCAGAGGCAAGAAAAGAGAAAAGGAGGAGGAGAAGAGAGAGAGAGAGAGAGAGACAGACAGATCAAAGTGGAGTGCAAAGTATGAAAGGCAGAGAAATGTAGGAGAGGGGGGAGAGAGACAGTGTTATAGAGTCGTACCAAATTTAAAGAAATATGTACTTACATACAAGACCAAAAATTGTACGGGCGTCGCTATATATATATATATATATGTAGAAAAATACAAACTGGGGCAAGAACGCAAAACATTTAGAAGACGATACAAAAAACACGGACCGGACATTCGAAGCCTTCAATCTTCAATATATATATATATATATATATATATATGTTAATAAAATAGAACATATGCATATATATAAACATATATGTACGTACCTACCTCTACATGTACATATACACGCATATATGTGTACAGGACACCAAAAAGACGTCGAACACATAGAGAGACGAAACACATAGACACAAACCAAGGAAACAAGACAACAAAAAAAGAGAGATACAGGACAATAAGCACAACGAAAATCCCCTTCTTCAGTCGCTAAGGTTCATCTACTAAACGTTTCGAAGGATAAACGAGAGTATACTTCGGTCATGCAAGACATATACTAAGAATAAAAACTTCCTTCCCGCGAAAGCAAATCAATTAAAAATTCTGAGATCTTTTCGCAGAGGGGTAAAAAAAAAAAAAAAGGCAAGACGGTAACGACAGTACAAACATATAAACAGTAAAAAATATATATAAACGTGGAAAAATAAAAATATAACAGTGAGAGACAGGACAAGGAGAACAAGATAAGAAGGGCTGTTAACGCCAGACGAAAAAAGTATTGCAAACGCTGGATTATCGTGGACGACGAGAGAGAGAAAATGTGTCGACCAGTAGCCTTAGAAGGCGGGCAGAAAGAAAGACATATAGCAGTTACGACGGAAACACCCTAATAGGAGCCTTAACTCCCAAATTTTAGTCATTTCTTTTATGATCCAAAACTAGGTCAAAAGTACTGAATGGATCTTTATGAAATTTGGATATTATATTTTATGCATAAGGGCCATAACCCCCATGACAATTCATATATATTTTGCTGTTGATGAAATTTTAACCATAGATATTATACACAAATGAAGTAATATTTATAAAATTTCATCTTCTTACAAAGTTAGAAAGACCCCTCCATGGGGACTTAACACCCACTATTATGTCATTTTATCTAAGCAAAAACGAATACAGTTGTGCTCTTGGAAGCTGTAGGGTTACCCGAGCATAAAAGTTGGGCATTATTTCTAATTCAGTGGTACAACAGTGTAACAGTTTGCTTTCACATACACTTAGATTGTGATTTCTGCAATGTGCTGCATAGATTGTCAAGTAAATGAGAGGCATCTTTGCCTCCACTGATTCAGTTGCAAATTGTTGAGTAAAGTTATTTGATTGCAGACCTCTTTCAGTCTTTCTATTATCACTCGGTCACACATAGTCCCCAGATGGTAACATTGATTTCAAAGCCTTCCCAGATGAGTGACTGGTTATTCAAAGACATTTATAGATTTTAAATTTACTCTTTCCAGTTACGTATCAGAATAGTGGTCATTTGCAAACTCCAGAGGTGACACTTTAATTTCTCCTTAGCCCTCATGTCACACAGTTGTTAATGTTGATTTCAGTTGGGTCACGCTCTTCCAATTGCTATAGATTCGTAATGCATCTTACGGCTGTGCCTATCACCTGGATGGTGAGGAATCCTACATTGGTAACGACTAGGGTAGGGTAACTGACTGCTTATTGTGATCATTCGTCCTTTAGTTTCCTGTAGCTTTGCTCTCTATTACAAACCCAGTGAACATATATTTCCTATTTCAAAGAAATTCAAACAATAGATATAAGACCCAAGTTAAAAAGATTTTCTACATTTCAACTTCTCTGGTTGACATTAAGATGCCCACCCCCAACAGGGATCTTAACTCTCACATTTTAGAGCTGCATGACCTTCATTTTTCAGGAGCACAATCTTTTTAACAGGTTCAATAAGACTGGAATTTTGGCATACGCGCATAAAAATCAGTAGTATGAGATACATGTGGCACGATTACAATTTTTTTAGGGTATGCAAAGAGGGAAATAGCCCTCATCTGCAATTTTGATAAAATTCGAAACATAGATATTCCAGTTCATTACAGAAGGTATAACAGAAAAGTCTAATTCTTCAGTTGAATGTAACCGGGCAACGCCGGGTATCTCTGCTAGTATATATAATACAAATAAGAAAATGGAGAAACAAATTTAGTTTATACATATACGTATATAATTGAATGTATGTTTGTATGTATACGTATGTGCGAATGTTATACACGCATATCCACATAACACTGCGTTCACCTTTTTGGAGCTGATGTTCAATAACTAATATTGAAAACGTGTTATCTTAAACGATCGTTGCAAGTTTACTTATTATCTACTCTGATACATGGAAACAAAATAAATAATAAATCATCCCTCCATCCACCCCGTACATCCATACGTTTGTGTGTGTGTGTTTGTATTTTCTGAGTGCGCATATGGGACTGGTGAACACGTATGTATATCACTTATCTTTAATACTGTAAATATATATGATGTTTTAAATATATATATATATATATATATATATTATATATATATATATATAATATATATATATATATATATATATATATATATATATATAATATATATATACATATGTACATATATAGACATCTAAATATGTAGGTATGCATATTGTCTCGCATATGCAGTTTTTACTATTAGAAGAAAATACACACATATCTATCTATCTATCTTTCTATATATATAATATATATATACATATATGTGTATGTATATATAAATCTATATCTATACGTATGTATGTATGTATGCTTGTATGTAACTATTCGTATGTGTGTATGAGTATATATCATATATGTATATACACGTATATATGTATGTATATCAGCATATGTATGTGTTTTTGTATTAATGCTATCAGCTATATTATTCCTCTTGTTTTATTCTTACTTAATATTTCGTGAATTATTTATTTTATTATTATTTTTTATATATTTATTTTGAAAAAAGATTATATTCTACACATTTATTTCTGTTTTTAGTTTCCTAGTCTTGTTTAATCTTTTCTCTAAGGATATAATCCGCCCAACATGATATTACTCTACCGCACTTGGCGAACTATATGTAGTCTTAAAAAGACGTGCTTTATATCTCTAGCGTAATCTTCACATTCTTCTGCAAAATGAGAAAATAGATGTATTATATTATTATTATATATATTAAATTATGATTCTAAATACAGAACATATACATTAATGTATCTCTATGATTTCCTCAATGTCTCTGCATTTGTGTGTGCGTACAAATATACGTGTATGCGTACAAATATATGTTTCTATGTATATGTATGCGTTTATTTAATGGATAAATTTGTCTACGTGTGCAACTAAAACCATATAAGCTCATTTGTATACGTCTATGACGCTGTCTAACCTTTTCTGCGTTTGTGTTTATATATTTATGTATGGGAATATGTATAGTGTGTGCTGTTCCTGTCTCTATGTGCTTTTATATATCGTTCATACACATAGGGACGTCTTTAAGAGGAATTTAAAATCTTTGTCAAATATGTAATCTTGTAGTCAGTTAGATTTAGATACGAATATTACATTTCCTGTACTAGCATAAGAAGTACTGATATATGATCTTTCGGCCACACATGTGACCATATTCCAGATTGTGCTCCCTCGTATGTAGGAGAATAATTGAGTGAGCCAGCGAGTGAGTGACTGAGTGAGTGGATGAGTGAGTTAATGAGTGAGTGAGTGCGTGAGTGAGTGATGATGGAGTGAGTGAGTGAGTGGTGAAGTGATTGAGTGTGTGAGCATGTGAGTGAGCAAGCGAGTGAGTGAGTGAGTGTGTGAGTGATGGAATGAGTGGGTGAGCATGTGAGCATGTGAGTGAGTGAGCGAGTGAGAGATGGGGTGAGTGAGTGGGTGAGTGGGTGAGTGTTAATGAGTGAGTGAATGAGTGAGTGAGCATGTGAATGAGTGAGCGAGTGAGTAAGGGAGTTGGTGAATGAGTTAATATGTGAGAGAGTGAGTGAGTGAGTGAGTGACAGAGTGTGAATGTATCAGTCAATCAATCAGTCAAAGAGCAATTAAGCGATTGATAAACTTTACCAGAAACTGAATGTATTATAAAATGGAGTCCTTCTAAGGACATTCAGATTTTACTTCCCGTGACTCACTTAAGTGATATACATAATTCTGTACCCAGTTTCATATTATCACTTGATACTTGGGAGCCTTTCGTGGAACCCATTCGGTAGCAAGCGTTTCCTGCGCCACATACATCACCCTATTTCAGTGATCAATAAAATGCATACCTGCTGCGTTGCTCTGTATCGTCTGACGAGACTAAAATTTTATAAACGAAAGGTTCTCTTAGAGGATTACAACGTCATTTGAATTAGCCTGGTCTACTGACACCGGACGTTCTTATTTTTGGAGTTGAAAGTATATTTTCAGTATAATATAATATATATATATATATATATGTGTGTGTGTGTGTGTGTGTGTGTGTGTGTGTGTGTGTGTGTGTGTGCGTGCGGTGCCGGATATACTAACACTGCCATCGAGTTACAGGACCAGATACTGCAACAGCTTGAATTTTAAGTACGAAAAGATCTTCAATATCCTCCGAAAAGCCTGAGAGACCTACACGGGGTGGATATCGACGTCTACAAAACGAAACTGGATCTTCTTTCAAGGATTCCAGACGAGCTTACCATGCGGCAGGTAACGCAGATCAGAACAGCAACATCAAACTCCCTCATTAACCAAACGCCACATACCAGAGGCGGTTTCGTGTAGTGAAGGTGTGGCAAAGATAACAATGGTGCCTCAACATGGCCGGCAACTCTCGATCAGAAACTAGTAAAAGAGTTAAAGAGTTACATATATGTGGAAGCTGACTGCTTCATCTTTTCAGATGATAACCGTCTCACGTAGACACACACACACACACACACACACAAACAAACAGACAAGGTGTGAGAATTGAGTTCTTATCTCCATTTGTTTGGGGGAAAAGTATAGAGTTTAACATTGAAAAACTGCCAAAATGTTCATTAAAATAAATTATCTGGTTTCTTATTTCATATGTGTTGTTAATTAGTTCAGATTTATAAGTGTTCTAGACCATAAAACAAACCTTTCCATACGCATGGGTAAACGGTTTCAATGGTTTCCTTGTTATTTGTTAAATGAAGCAATTATCATCTCTCAGATAAATTACAAGTTTAGACATATTGCTATACACTACATTGCTTAAAAGATGTTGATAACAAGCCTGTCGGTTAGGAAATTGTTGGGTGTTCGAAGGACCCAGCATACACAATATATAAAATATAATACACACATTAAGAGTTTATCATTATTATTATCATTATTATTATTATTATTATTATTATTATTATTATTATTATTATTATTATTATTATTATTATTATTGTTATTATTTATTATTACTATTATTATTATTATTTATTATTATTATTATTGTTGTTGTTGTTGTTACTATTATTATTATTATTATTATTATTATTATTATTATTATTATTATTATTATTATCATTATTATTATTCCTTCGTAACACAGTGTAGGTAAAAAGCACCGGAGTCTTAGTCATCTGTCAAATCATAAGGACCTGAGACAGATAATACTTTCTTTAAGATGTGTGCTGTGCCCAATAAGGCTTCTTGTTGCAAGAAATCAATCTCGCATGGGATTTCCAGTTACCTTAAGAAGTTTTGAAGTTTCAATGGGATTGACCCCAACGCTCCGATTACCACTGGTATCACTTTTACATTAGCCTCTCACATTCCATACAGTCTTGCCATTTCCACTTCCAATTCGGAGTACTTGGTGATTTTCTTTTCAACCCCTATTCACAACATTCATTTGGTATGGCTGCATCAATCATCTCTCAGTATTTATTTCTCTTATTCAGTATGACAATATCCGGTGGACGGTGTTCGATTACACGATCCCTCTGAAAATCATCGTTACTTTTCCATCCTCCTACATAACTTTACATGGTACATGTTCATAC
>NC_043003.1:67037403-67039903 GCF_006345805.1 Octopus sinensis | reverse complement strand
TTTGCGGGCTTATTTAAACCTTTGATGTTTATTTTCTTTTGCATGATGCCAATTAGAATATTCATTAAAACAGGTATCCGCTTGAGCAGAAGTATTAAAGTGCCGACAAGCAAAAAAAAACAAGGCTTTCTTTGAAAGAGAATACTCTAACCATAAACGACCAGTATACCAGCTTGACGAGAAATCAACATATTATGGTGGAGTGCAGAACAAGTATATAGCGTATGCGGTGAACTGGCCCCCAAAACATGAACACATCAAAAATGTAACAACATGTGTGTGTGTGCGTGCCTGTATGTGTGTGTGTGTGTGTGTGTGTGTGTGTGTGTGTGTGTTTGTGTGTGTGTACGTATAGGCGCAGGAGTGGCTGTGTGGTAATAATCTTGCTTCTCAATAACATTGTTCCAGGTTCAGTCCCACTGTATGGCACCTTGGGCAAGTGTCTTATATATATATATATATATATATATGGTGGCACATAAAAAGCACTATCCGAACGTGGCCGATGCCAGCGCCGCCCCGACTGGCTTCTGTGCCGGTGGCACATAAAAAGCACCATCCGAATGTGGCCGATGCCAGCGCCGCTCCAACTGGCTTCTGTGCCGGTGGCACATAAAAAGCACCATCCGAACGTTGCCAGCGCCACCTTGGACGGCTTCCGTGCCGCTGGCACGTTAAAAGCTCCAACCGATCGTTGCCGATGCCCCCCCCCCTGGCACCTGTGCAGGTAGCACGTAAAAAGCACCCACTACATTCGCGGAGTGGTTGGTGTTAGGAAGGGCATTCAGCCGTAGAAACTCTGCCAGATCAGACTGGAGCCACGAGCAGCCCCTGGCTTCCCAGACCCCGGTCGAACCGTCCAACCCGTGCTAGCGCGGAAAGCGGACGTTAAACGATGATGATGATGATGATGATGATGATGATGATGATGATATATAAAGTTTTGTTTTAAAAACCCCTACATCTACTTTGTGCAAGTTCCTCAGACTCTTTGGGAGAATATTAAAAATATGTGGGCCCTTGAAACCCAGGCTGTTGCAGTAACTGGTCCTGAAGTGTGATGGTATTGCTGGGACCTTTGGCACTATACAGTGTCGCCCCGTTCTGGCATTGGTGTAGCTTTCAATGCCAAAATTTGGTACAATTCCTTCCAGGATCTTCCAGATATATATTACTGCATACCTCTCCTGTCTTCTCTCCAGGGAGTAGCGTCTTAGCTGTTTCAACCTTTCCCAGTAGCTGAGCTGTTGCAAAGAGACTATCTTCTTTGTGAATCTTCTCTGGATTACTTCAAGGTCCGTTGTCAATTTCACACTGGTGGGTGACCATAGCTGTGAGTAGTAATCCAGGCGGCTGAGGACAAATGTCCACCAGAGGACCATCACGGTTTCCTTATCTCTGGTTCTGAATGTTCTTAGGATCCATCCAGCCAGTCGTCTGCTCTTTGTCGCCATTCTGGTAATGTTCACTTGGAAAGAGGTATCATCACTCATGTCGATACCCAGGTACCTCACAGACTTAGGGTCTGGGAGTGAAATTCCCTGTGGACCGGTGTACCCTGTAAGTTTCATATTCAGTTTTGGAAGCTGGTAGCGCAGAGTCTGGAATTTTTCAGCATTAAACTGCATATTATTATCCTGAGCCCATCTGTAAATTGAGTCCAACTCCTGCTGCATGTGTGCAACATCGTTGGGGTTCTGTTTTTTCTGAGAGACTTTCGTACCATCTGTATAGCTTTCCAGAGTAGCTATCCCGGCATTTGAGGGCATATCTGAGAGGGCCACTATAAAAAGCAGTGGTCCCAAGACAGTGCCCTGTGGAACCCCGCTCACTATTTGTGTGTTTATAGAGGTGGCTCCATTAGCCGCTACTGCCTGACTCCTATCTTTCAGGAAGTCATATAACCACACTCCAAGTTTTCCAGCTATGCCAAGGTCACGCAGTTTGTGGCATATCATACCATGATCCACCTTGTCAAAAGCTTTTGCAAAATCAAGGTATATTTCGTCCACATTTGATTTGTTGAGTAACTACCTCAACACCCAGTCATAATGTTGTAAGAGCTGGGTCAGGCAACTCCTACCTTGTCGAAAACCATCCTGGGTATCACTCAGCAAGTTATTCTTTTCAAGGAATGCGATTAGTTTCCCTCTGACTATCCGTTCCATGATTTTGCTGATGTGTGAAGTCAGAGAGGTAAGCCTATAGTTTTGGGCATCTGTTCTACTTCCTCCTTTATGTATTGGGCATATTATTCCCTCCTTCAGCTTGCTTGGCAGTTTGACATTTGTAAGAATGCTCTGGAAGAGAATCTTGAGGGGTTTTGCCAGGGTATGCTTACATGATTTGAGGAGGATTGCTGGGAAATCATCAGGACCAGCAGTTGAGTTTGTTTCCACTTTATCTATGGCTAGTCGTATATCGTCTTCGCTAATGTCAATGTATTCCTTTGTAACTGCCTCGCTGGTTATAGGTGAGGCTGCAAAGAAGTCCACAGGTT
>NC_043003.1:67024903-67032403 GCF_006345805.1 Octopus sinensis | reverse complement strand
GGAATTTGAATTTGGATTATAAAGACAGAGGAAATGCCGTAAGCATTTTGTCTCGCGAGCTAACATTTCTGTCAGCTCATGGCCTTAATGAAGTTGTTAATATTGGTTTCAATTTTTGGCACAAGGCCTGCAACTTCGGGGGGTGGGGTATTCGTACGTTAATTACATTGATCCCAGTGTTCAACTGGTACTCCTTTCATCGTCCCCGAAATGATGAAAAGCAAAATCGACCTCGGTGGAATTTGAACTCAAAACGCAAAGACGAGCGAAATGCCACTGAGCATTTTGCCCGACGTGCTAATGATTCTGCCACCTCATTGCCTTATCTACCTGTATGATAATCCTTTCTATTATAGGCACAAGGCCTGAAATTTGGCGAAGTGGGCGCAGTTGATTACATCGACCCAAGTGGGCAACTTGTACTTAATATATCGACCCCGAAAGGATGAAAGGCAAACTCGACCTCGGCGGAATTTGAACTCAGAATATACAAGCATTTCGCCCGGTATGATAAAATAATAATAATAAAATAATAATAATAATAATAATAATAATAATAATAATAATAATAATAATATAATAATAATAATAATAATAATAATAATAATAATAATAATAATAATAATAATATCTAGAAAAGCACTCGGAGACCGCTGACATCCGTCAAGCAGCTCAATTCCACTTATATACAAGTATGCTGAAAATGGCCCAATTTCCCAAACCAACGCCGGCAAAAACATAAGACATACTTTTTATCCTCCTCCCATATTATTTCGACCATCGTCATCATCAACACTGTCTCTGCTTTCACCACAATCACCGTCAAAACTACGATCACCACAATCAGTTTCTTTACGCAGTTGATAATCCATTATCCGACACCCATGGGACCGAAATTGTTGCAGATTTTTGATTTTTCTAATTTCGGATTGCTTTATTAAAACCAGGTCTAAACAGAATAGCTAATAGTCATACTATGAATGTAGTTCTATATAAATCTTTAAAAAATGTTTTTTAATGCTTAAGACCATCAGAAATCTTAAGATATCAGCTCTACATTGTCATGCTTTGATTAAAAAGTTACAGCATAGATTAGATTCCTTAGATAAGTTTCGGCCGAAGTTGACTCAGGCCATGTATAATTTAATAGCACCACCTGGAAGAGATACACAGCCAGCTCTGATGAACCGTAGCCCATTCAAGCAGAGGGTTATTGTTTTCAGAGACATATCTGGGTGTGGGTGGTTAATCTGCCATTTGATGTGGGTAATCATCTACAGATAGTTTGAATGCCGTGAAGTCACTTTCCTCCTTTATGTGTATCTGACACGATGCTGAAAAAAACAGGGCCAATTGAGGTGAAATAGTTCTGTAATAGTGTTGTGATATGACACGAATATTTCTGTAGTGGACGGATGGCACGGGAATCAAGCTTCGGTCGAATTTTAAAGATGGGCAATGTTGATGGAATATTTTCCACATCATACAGATGATATAGAGCTCACAGCGGCGGTGGACGGAGCAAAGCCTGAGCTTTTTGAGTCGATCCTACTAGTCAAGGCCTGTCATGTTATCCTCCGCAGACCTCCGCCAACCAGCTCATTTTAAGATCGATACGTGAATAAAATTACTAATAGAAAAACGAAAATAAACTTTGGAAACGGCAACGCCACCATAAGTTACATAGAAACGATGAACGTGTTTTCAAGGGAGATTATCAAAGAACATAACATTAATACTTCATCTAAAGAAAATATAACAAATGAAAATCCTGCAAGAATCCATAAAAATTCCTGGATCACTACCAAAATTTCATCATCAGTTCCTTGCATTATTACCAACTTTTCTTGCAAGTTTCATCAAATACTGTTCACAACTTTTTGAGTTGTTTTACACACAGACGGTCAAGCCAATGCCGATGAAAACATAACCTCCTTCCTTGGCGGAGGTAATAATAATAATAATAATAATAATAATAATAATAATAATATAATAATAATAATAATAATAATAATAATAATACCAACTAGGCACGTAATAATATTGTTGAATCGATTGACTATAGATCCCATTCGCAAGAAATTATTTTTATTAACGCTCAAATCGAGCAACGTCGTCGTCATCACCATTATCATCACGACCATCATCACCACCACCACCATTACCACCACCACCACCGCCGTCGTCGTCCTCCTCCTCATCATAATCATCATCAATATACTTGTGTACGTAGGCAACATAGTTTCTAAATATGTTGTTTGTAACTTTAAATACTTGGACTTCCATTCAAATTCCTAATTTCAATCCTTCCAGTAATGAATAGCATATGTGAAGGTGCATTAGGCACACGGTCGTGAGGTCGGTTGATGGATTCTCGGCGGCGCGTTGGGTCCTTGAGCAAGACGCTTTATTTTACGCTGCTCCAGTCTGGCAAAAATGATTAAAACCATATATAAAAGCAGAAGTTAAGCAAAAACAACAGAAGTCAAAAGGACGCACACAGTGAATGTATTAGAATGTATATAACATCATGTGAAGGGTGCGATGGGTAAAATGTCGCCATATTGCTGATATATGATTTGTGTCGACTGAACAGTATAGTAGGGTCAGTTGGGCACCATGTGTGAGAAAAACAGCACTATGACGCAATTCACTCTGCCAGAAATTTGGAAACGACATGCCTTACTGCTTGGTATTCGCGCCAGAAGCTCCAATACGAACATTTCAGAGTGTTTGGGTGCCAATCTGAGTGTCTGCTGTGTCCCTTAAACATCTACCGGGTGTGATAAAAATCAAACATTCAGTCAACATCATGGTGTTTGGAGTGATCACTAGTGATGGTGATGTTATGCCTCTATTCATCTTCTCACACGACCTCACACTCCAAATGTTTGGAGATGATAGTGTTACCCTGGTTCAAGAAGGTGGCTGCTGCAAGATCCTATATCTGGCAACAGGACTCTACACCATGCCACACAAGCAGGAGAACCCAGTCATGGCTGTCAGACAATTTCTGCGACCACGTCACCCCTAACATCTGGCCACATAACTTTTCAAACTGCAACCCCCTTGATTATTATTAATGGAGCGCAGTTGAGCGAGAGGCCAATAAAAACTTGTAACACCAAAGATGAACTGAAGGCAAGGATTATGGCAACATTCACCAACATGTAGAAGAGATGCAGAAGATTCCGTAGTCGTATGGAGGCGGTGGTTGAAGCTAATGGCAATTTTATTGAATAAACTTGCTCTTTAGAATTAAAAAAATATTTTTTTATGAAATTTTGGTAAATATATCTATTAAAATGAGATGTCAGCATTATTTTCATTTTTGTGTAATTTAGACTACAATTTATTCACCGCACTTTCTATGTATGTACAGATACATTAATTTATACATACATACATACATACATACATACATACATACATACATACATACATACATACATACATACATACATGCATACATACATGCATGCATACATACATACATACTATATATATATTATATATACCGGAGTAAACACATAAATGTGAAACAAGGGAAAAAAGAGTACTCAATACCAGTGGTAGAGTAATATGCTTTATTTTAACAGCAGAAAATTCAACAAAATCTGTTACTTGATTTCTCGTTGCCGTTCATCAGACAGTTTTGCTAGCAAAACTGTCTGATACGGCAACGAGAAACTCAGAGTAACAGATTTTGTTGAATTTTCTGCTGCTTAAAATAAAGTATATATATATATATATATATTATATATATATAAATGCATACATTAAAAATATATAGTGCGTGATTTTATTTGACAAAATAAAATAAATAAAATGATCATCTCAATGTACAACAATATATATATATATATATAAATGATGTTAGACACGATGAACCTGAAACTAGGTCTCAAATCTATGTTTATAATGTCTTTAGTTTCTCTTTTCTCTATTAATTCGATTTTTATAATATCTATTATCTTTCTGTTTTGAAAATATTTGCCGTAAATTCCACTCAGATATATTTTTATAATATTTTTAAAGAAAAACAAATTATTTTTTGTGACTTTTATGTCATTGTTTTTTTTAATATTTAATTTAATGTCTTCCCTATAAGATCGTTGCATTGCAATCGAAACTGTATCACAGGCTCGTTGTCTAAGTGAACTCTTGATCTTGAGCGATCTATATTTTTAGGTATAAAACTCTCTATCTCTCTCTCTGTTTTAGAATAAAATTCATGAAATAAATAATTTTTTATTGCCGAGACAAATAGAATAAAACTTGATTTAATCGAATCAAAAGAAGAAAGTGACTAAAAAAAGTACATATCAATTCTTTTATTGCTTTTAAAATAACCCTTTAATAATTATTTTTATTAAGATGGCGAACTGGCAGAATCATTAATACGATAGGAGAAACGCCTAGTGGCATATCGTCTGTCTTTACGTTCTGATTTCAAATTCCGGGGAGGTCGGCTTTTCGTTTCAGGTCGATGAAATAAACACGAGTTGAACACTGGGAAATGATGCAATCGACCACAATCTCACCCAGATTTGCTGGCCTTGTGCCAAAATTTGAAACCACTATTAGTAGCAATTATTGCGTCTAAGAGACGTAGCCTTATCTGGGTCCTTGGTCAGCAACACTTGGTCTTCCAGTCGTAAGTTTGGGCGCAGGGCAATTTTTTGGATAAATTTAAAAATAAAGATTCATGTCTCATACGCCGCAAAATATGGCGGTTTTCTTTTCAACTTCCTCACAAATTCCTTTCTTTCTTTTTCTTACCCGTTGAATGTTTACTATCCAAAATAACATGCATACTCTCCGTATATCTTCTTTGGCTCTGCAACTCATACTCATCACAATTTAATATACTCATGGCTTACTAGTTTTCTAATTTATTTTTCTTATGCAACTTGTATGAATCCTTTGTTCAGGCCACTCTGGCCAATTCATTCCAAATCTCGCCATATTTATCGCTGCAGCCTTGTTATTGTACTTGTATGGATTTTCCTCTTGCCTTTTTGTCCACTTCCTCTAAGTTGCTCTTACCATTTCCTCGGGCCTTGGTTTTGTTACTGTTTTAACCATCTCTCTCCTACACTTAACTTCTTCTCACATCGTTATACACTAGACTCCATGATGAAGCTCTCACATTGCCTTCACCATCTCCGACATTACTCACACCATATCACACTAGTTCTTTCCCTCTCTCTCTCTCTCTCTCTCTCTCTCTCTCCTCTCTCTCTCTCTCTCTGTCTTTCACTACCTCTATATTTCTCTCTTACTCACTCATTCTCTCTACCTCTCTCCCTCTCTCTTTCCGAAAACGGACAGCTTAGAGTTAAGACCTGTATTCTCTTTTTCTCTCTCTCCTCCTTCCCCATCTCTCTCTCTCTCTCGTACAGAACGACCAAGTTTTCTGAAACGTTTCACTGTCCTCCTTCGCAGCACTGCTCGACCCGCGGCTATTGTAGCAGGCACTTGCCCTAAGCACCCCGCACTAATTAAGAGGAAATATACAGAAACACTGTTTTCAAGCTACGGTGATGAATGCAACATAGAAACATGTCTTAGACCCAGTTGACATGGAAGGAAGAAATTAAGAAACATCCCAGGTATTGGAAGACAATAAGAAATCTTTAATTAGATCGTTCATTTGGTCTTAATTAGACTTTCTGCTCCGGTGTAAATTCTTTCACAAAAATATTCGGCTTATCAAAATGAATATGATCATAGTATGTAAGAATGATACTTTGATACTTTGATAGGTTTCGGCCATTATTGGCCCAGGCCATGTCTAACTTAATAGCACCACCTGGGGTGGTGCTGATAGGTATGGATTCCTAATTCAAGAATTACCCTTGGGCAATTGTACTTTGATATTGTCTTCGAATTTTCGCACGATCCATTTACTCAAATACTGAACTGTTGAAAACGAATCAACCCCGGCATCCTGGCAATATTCGACATGTCGTGTGTAAAGTGATATCAGCAATTCCGGTCGTTTCTCATTCAGTAGGTATTCTCTTATGTAGTCAGAAAGTAATTTTGGTTCACTCGTTTTGTCATCCTTTTCCTTCAAAGCTCGTGCACGCTTGGAGAAAATATTCTTTCAGCTTTGATGGTACTTTACTTCTTTAGCGATCATATTTATTCCAGTGATTTTTCGGAGCACAGTGTCATCATTGTTTTTTGCTGCTATTGTCGTGGCTGCCCATTTAATTGACTCTTGAACATTGAAAGTTTGACAAGTAGTCAGACTCTCTTCTCAACTCCGGCCTTTCGACTTCCACTTCAAATCGCAGAATACGCAAACCTGAGAGTAAATGCCGGCAGAAGATGTGGGCACCACTGTTGGTATTTTGCGTTTTCTTGGTAATGGATTAGGAGTCGTTTCTAGAGGCTGAACCTCATCTGTGATAGCTGTGAAATCTTTATAACAACCACTGTGGTATCCGTGCAAATCAGAAAATGTTTCTGGTAGCTTTCGGATGATGTCGTAATAAATGGATGTACGGAATCTTTTTTTACTTGAGCGTTTTGATGCGGCGTTTTGGATGGATCGCCATTTCTGCTCTGAGAGCGGATGTAGAAGTCCACTTTCAGCGCTCTCTTTAGACTTTCTGCTGTGGATAACACAGTGTAATGAGCGATCATTTACAACGGGAGGCTGACAGGCCGAAGCTACATCCGCAGTTTCCGACCGGGACCCGCCAATATTCATTGCTGAATCAGGTGTGGATCAGTTTGAGAGGTGACAAGATCAGGAGAACATGAAAGTTGCTCAGGATCGCCAGGTGCGTAATGGTCCTCCATGATAATTTATTTTTGATGTCCCCTTACTGAATGTGTTGACTAGAGGAAGATTAAAATCAGGCATGTTCGTATTCTGATGATCTGAATGCGAATGAATATGAGTAAAGAATTGATTGAACGAAAGCGACATGCATTATGTGTTGACTGAAGTCAGCATCAGTAATGGAGGAAGGATTCCGATGCCAGTTAAAGGTATTTTTCCATATTCAATGAGGAGGATATGTTAATTAGTGAAAATGCTTCTTAAATTAGGAATCCTTACCTATAATGATTCTTACATGCAATGATTATATTCAGTTTGAGGAGCCGAATATTTATGAGTAGAAATTTACACCGGAGCAGAAACTCTAATTAAGACCTGATTCATGATCTAATTAAAAGGCTTCTTATTGTCTGGGATGTTTCTTAATTTCTTCTTTCATGTTAACTGGGTCTAAGACACGTTTGTATGTTGCATTCATCACGTAGCTTAAAAACTGTGTTTCTGTATATTTCTTCATAATTAGTGTATAGTGATTAGTAGAAAATGCTTCTTAAATTATAAATCCATACCTAAAATGGTTCTTAAGTGACATGAATAGATTCAATTGGGTTTAGTGAACAATTCTGCGAAGAAATTGACGCTGGAGTATAAAGTCTAATTAATTCCTAATTAAGTGTCTAATTAAAACTTCTTAATTCGTT
>NC_043003.1:67009903-67019903 GCF_006345805.1 Octopus sinensis | reverse complement strand
GCTTATTATTTATTTTTCAGTTGGTTAATGGTTTAACCAATGAAATCATACATTGTTTGACTTAGCGTACAGTTAGGACTGTGTCAAATTTAACTGATCGTTCACTTGATTAAGTCATTGATTAACTTAACCGAACGATTAATCCAACAAACGATTAGTAAATTAATCAAATAATTAAGCAATTGATGTATAAATAATACAGAAGTGAAATAGAACCAGTGTGTGTGTGTGTTTGTCACCGGAAACAACAAAACATGTTTCTACACGAGTACACATCAAGAGTCATGCAACCAATTAATAGAAAAACGAAATATTCTGAGCATATAGTGAATTACAGTGAGATGAATGTATGAGAAAAAATACTTTAGGAAATCGTTAGTGCGATGTCAACGGTACGCAACACACATAATGTGAATGACGAAAATGAAGAGAGGATTGAGTCAGGTTAGCCGGAAATGAGGAGGTTCGAAGCTAGTAAGCTTTATGGATAGGAATCCAAAACAGAAAAGTCGAACGATGTGACGGCATGCCTTTGACGACTCTGTGTTTGTAGTTTGCTGTTTTAAGTTTTTCTATTTAAAACTAGGTCTGACCAGGCAAAATTTTTTTTAATGATATTATGAGTGGAATCTGTGATACCATATTCAACTGTTGTATTAGTGGAGCATTGGGTAATTCTATTACCATCTTTGTATCAAACGCTGCATGAGTTGTATAGCAAGGATGTTCATATGATGACCACAACCTCGATGCAAATTTATATATCTTCCTTCCCACTTTATCGTAAAAAAAAGTGTAGATTTTACAATTATATATATGTATGAAGGAAAAGCGTTCGCTAAGCTTTTGCCTGTCCTCTGTAGCACAAATGACATATTTCCCTGGTGTCCATACATAACATATGATACTCTAGCAATTTTTTTCAATCACTAGAATATCGTGGAAATTATGAAGGAAAGCATGATATTACTCGGAGCGTATGAAACAAGGCCTAACCAAAAGTTAGAAAACAAGCATGGAGGTTTAAGATTAACTTATGCAAATGTGTTGGACAGGCAAAGGGTTAAACATAAGAGTTTGTAACAAGTGAAAAGAAAATCAATTGGGAAACCAATATATTGGATTGCTGATGTTGTTGTAGTTTGGTTTTGTTACTTGATCAAACTCCGCCATTTTTGTTATGAATTAAATTTATCCAATATGTTGATTAGATAAACAACTGCAATATGACTTTTCCGTTTTATTTCTAATTAATTTTATATAAATTTTGTATTCTTTTTTTATAGACATTTGTAAAAGCTGTAGATTGTGATTTAAGAGGAATTTGGTTGATATTTTTGCAGTACAAGTGTCTTAATGGAGACTATCTCACCAAATAATTGTTACTGTTCCTGCTGTTTAGGCCCAAACTCTGTTTCAACTGTCCTATTACCTTTCTTTCTTTCTTTCTTCCTTCCTTTCTTTCTTTCTTTCTTTCTTTCTTTCTTTCAAATAAATCGTATATGTTGCAATACATTATATCTAACAGGATGAGTGATCACAATGGGGCTTAGTCATAACTCTATCTATAAACTATCAATCATTTTGAATGATGATGCTTCGTGTTCTTTTATCTATAATTTTTTTTTACTTGTTTCAGTTATTGAACTGCGGCCATGCTGGAGCATCGTCTTGAAACGTGTAGTCGAACAAATCGACTCCATATTTATTTTTAAAAGACCACGGTGCTTTTGTGTTAAAGTTTTAGTGAAGTGGACTTAAACAAACCAATACCGGATGTGAAGCGGTTAGTGGACAGACAAACACAATTGCAAACGCACACACACACATGTGTGTGTGTGTATGTATATGCCAGTGTACATATAAATGATTATGCATATATATGCTTATGTATAGGTATATACATACGTGTGCGTATAAATATATGTATATACATAGATACATACATACATACACACACATATATATCTATATTATATATATATAATATATAATATATATAATACATACATAAATATATATATATATATATATATATACATAATAATGAAGGGGAAATTAATTAATTTGGATAATATCAATTACACCAAGTAGTCTTCGGCATGTAAAAGCCTCATTCGAGGAGAATTTAAGTAATACTAAGCAATAAAGGGTTTAGCAACGAATTGCCTTACCACATGTGGTAAGGCAATTCGTTGCTAAACCCTTTATTGCTTAGTATATATATATACATATATATATATGTACAAAATTTGGAGGACTGACCACTAGAAGTGGACAGCCTTTATGCTAGATATAGACGTCAAACTCGCCATTTTCCACGAAGAATATGTTCTCAAGAAGAAACTCACCAAAAAAGATCGTCTATATCTAGCATATAGGCTAAATTTTGTGTGTAAAATAATTTTTAAATTTCGGATTTTTTAAATATGCCAGGCCATGGTTTTAATTGATTGATATCAATTTCTACCCTTATTTAATTTTATATATAAATATGATGGTGTTTCATTGAGTCTCTGTCTACGAAGTTCATTGATAAGTTCTGGTAGGCCCGGGTCTATAGGAGACTGAATGGGAAACCATTTGTGTGGGAAGCTAATTTCTTGCCATACAGCATGGCCTCGACCTAAAGCCATGTTCCGAGTATATCTTTGCACGAAATTCTTTCATATTTTGACTAAATACAAGGAGCCACATTCATAAGGGGTAGTTATAAAGTGAATTTGTGAGGATTATACCTTTGTCTGATATACCGAAGATAAATAGTTTCAACGGAAATTCATAGTGATTCCAGATCTCCGGGAATACCAGGAATATTTCAAACAGATATTTACTGGACAAGTTCAATATGATAACGGCTTGTTGTTACATTGGCATAACGCCAGAGATTTCTGTGTTAAGAGCCATAGAGTTACTAGAACGGAGCAAAGGCTAAATCGATGCTAAGGAGGAATGAAAAGCAAAACATGACTTCACATATACACATGCAGATATGTATTCACTCTCACATACACATGCGCACCCACACACATACATACACACACACACGCACACACATATATATGTGTATGTGTATGCATGTATAAATATATATGTGTATGTAAATATATATGTATATATATATTTATATACACATGTGCACATATACACACATATGTATATATATACATATATATACATATATATACATATATGTATGTATATATAAGTATATACATATATATATATATATATATATAATATATATATATTATATATATATATATATATATACATATAAATATATACATATATATATATATATTGTGAGAGAATTCACAAAAAGAAACAAAAGACGAAGACAGGTAGTGTAGACAACAAACAGATGTATTAGTATAACGCTCGAGAAGTGAAAATGTCTTTAACGTTTCGAGCCTACACTCTTCCATAGAAGGGAACACAGAAAGAAACAAGGAGAGAAAAGAAAGAATGTGTAGTGGCTAGCGATTTATCATGTATGTGTGTGTGTATGTGTATACATACATACATATATATACATTGCCTTTTAATTCTTTCAGTTATTAGAATGCGGCCACGCTGGGGCACTGGCTTGAAAATTATTAGTTGAACGAATCTACCTCTTCATTACTTTTTAACGCCTGCTACTTATTCTGTCGATCACTTTCGCCGCACCGCTTGAGTTTCGGGGCGAAAATACATCAACACCGGTCCTCGAGCGGTGGGAGGGGGGGCAGACAGTGATACACACCACAATATTGACGGGCCCCTTTCATTTCCCGCCTACCGAATCCAGTCGGAAGGCTTTGGTCAACCTGGAACTTTAGACGGAGACACTTCCCAATGTGCCATGTAATAAGACCGAGCCCAAAATCATGTGGTTTGGAAGCGAACTGTTGACCACTCGACCACAACATTTTTGAAAGATTATTTCTAAAACGAAAATATTGCTGGATGCATTTATAAAACTCATATGTATATATATATATATATATATATATATATATATATATATATATAATATATATATATATTATATATATAAATTTCTAAATCTCTCAGAGAGATTTATGCAGTAGTAATACGATAAAGTAGTTCTATACTTTCAACTTATTGTGACAGTCCCATGAAGGGAATAATACTACTAATATTTAGCCCTAGGAAGCAGCAACGCTTCCTGTCGGCCTTGACACATTTCCTGTGTAAACATAAGAACACAGGAATGTGTCAAGGCCGACAGTCCTACATGGGACTGTTACGTTAAGTTGACAGTATACAACTATTTTATATATATAACCTGAGTAATAATAATAATAATAATAATAATAATAATAATAATAATAATAATAATAATAATAATAATAATAATAATAATAATAATAATAATAACACCTTAGGAATGAGAACCCAGGTTCGAAATTTCCCCAAGACAGCTGATGAAGGCTAGAGGGTATATCACAAATGTTGTGTTAACAGCAAACAAGATGAGGACAAATATCCGTCAAATGTAAATATTGTGTGTGTGTGTGTGTGTGTGTGTATTATATATATATATATATATATATATATATATATATATATATATATATATATATATAGAACTTTAATGAACTTTAGAAATCTGTTTAATTATCTGTTTAATTATCTACATTACTTCATGAGTATAGCCTCAAACACTAGGATGTCTAGAGAACTTACATGTATTTTAGCTGATGAGTACGGGACTCGTTTATATGCTGTAATCTTTGCAACTTTTAATAAAACCTGTCCTTGTATGAAACGATCGTACTAAAAACCTATCCATTCTTGTTGCTTCTTTCTCGCGTATATATATATATATATATATATATATATATATATATATATATATAATATATATATATATATATATATAAATCGTGAAGGCTTATGGTTCAGTGGTTTGAGCGTCGAGCTTATGATCGTATGGTTTTGAGTTCGATTCTCGGACCGGGCTGCGTGTTGTGCTCTTTGTCTTGAGCAAGAGATTTTATTTCACGTTGCTCTAGTTCACTCAGCTGTAGAAATGAGATTCAACGCCATTGGTGCCAAGCTGTATCGACCTTTGTCTCTCTCTTGGATAACATTGGAGGCGTGGAAAAGGTAGGCTGGTATGCAATGGTGACCGCTGATCTTTCATAAAAACAACCTCCGGTTATGCGTTCGCCGGTGAAGCCACTTTTCGCCCAGACTTGCGTCTCAGAGGAAACCTTTTATGTGCACATCTGGTCATTCGTGACCAACGGAGTCGAGTATATATATTAGTCAAAGTGCCGAAGAAGGAGACAAACGAGTGGAATACGTTTTAACGAGGCTGTTAATTCGGAGAAATACATGTTGGTGGCACGGTGTTTGGGTGATAAGTTGGGACGTATTGCGAGACAGAGGAGGAAGTAACGATCTGGGGGAGATGTAGCATCTAACCTTTTGTTATCAATATTGTAGACTTCAATTACTGGCAGTATTAAAATTTTAACGAAATGTTAGTGCCAAGCAGTGTTTCGGCATATACAAAGTTTAGGTTAGTCTAAATATGTTTGTGACACATTTCAACTGCTAAAAGTCAAATATACTGCAGATACCATGGAGAAAATATTTCTCTCGTGGTAAAAGGTGTGAAAACACCCGATTTGTTCAGTGTCGCCATCTATCAGTAATCCCAGACATTGATGTATCAAGTTTATTGACTCTAAAAATACTCTCATCTCAGTACTAAAAGCTAGACCCTAAATCCACTTTCAGTTAACTTTCTATTCAGTTTGGTGGTACCCTCTTCTTATAGAGTAACATATTATTGTCTTCGAATTTTGGAAAAAAGGGCAACTAGCTCGGGAGTAGTGAATTAGTTGGCCCCGTTAATCATCTGGTACCTATTTTGTAGATCCCGAAAAGATGAGGGGTAGTCAACTACGGTGGAATTCGGTACAGGAGGACACCAACAGTAGATAACATGAAATACGAAATCAAATGAGTTAAATGCTGTTGGCGACGTCTTGTACCCATATATGCATTATATATATATATATATATATATATATATATATATATATATATATATTATTTATATTATTATATAATTGAACGCCACATATCCATTTCCGAGTCAGTTTATCTTAACCTTTTTGATGCGACTCTATTCTAATTCCATTTTCTCCCCTTCACTGTTTTCTATCTGTCTCTCTCTTTCTCTCTCTCTTTCTTCCTTTCTTTCTCTTCTTCTTTCTCTCGTTTCTCACACGTGACCAGCGTCCATCTTTATTTTCCTCACGCGACTATCTTTCTTTTCCTGCACGGACGTTCTAAGGACTGGACGTCTTATATCTCTTTCTTCTATCTTTTCTCTTTTCAAAGAAAATATTTCTCTCAGCATTCACTATTTTCCTTTCGTTCTGGTCTAACGACCCTCCATGTTTGTTTTCGTTCGGTTTCCCTGTATGTCTCCACTGTCCTGTTTTTGTTCACAACTTTGACCCTCCATAAATCCAAAAATTTATAGTATTTACGGGGGAAACTGTCTTTGAAGACTCATATTGTCGACTGCTCGAAATGAGGATCAGACAGATAGCCGACAACTGATGAAGGGTCGTTCTCTGTATTACTTGTCCTGTTTTCCATTTTTTCTCTCGTTACTTGCGTATTCAACTTATTTATATTCGTGTTTCATGTTGTTTACTGTTGGTGACGTCCTGCACCTATATGTGCACATATATATTATTTGTATTATAATTTAATTGAACGCCACGCATCCATTTCCAAATAAGTTTATGTAAATTTATATCGCGAACTCATCAGTATATCGCAGGTCTCTGCGAACGACATGTATTTATATTTTTTTTAGATCTGTGGGAGGTTTTTTGGAACCCGCGATAATCGAGGGATTACTGTACTATTGAAAATTTCAAGATATAAAAACAATCGACAGGCAATTTCTCACTATAGTAATATTTACGATATATATTCGTGTGTTTATGTATATACGTACGCATGTATGTAAAGTACATACACACACATACACACACATACACACACGCACACATACTTAAGTATATATGTATGTATACATATACACAAGAGGTGTATGAAAAGTCTTGAGCCTCAGAAAAACAATCATGGTACAAGATTTCTGATGAAGGTACAAGACTTCAAGGCTCAAAATCTTTCATACACTCCACGTATGTATAAATATATATGTATAAATATGTATATATATATAAATATATAAGGTTGCTATTATGCAAAAGTGTCGTAAGTCCTAAACGTTGCTTTTACAGAAAGTGGAAATTAGTTTCACCATTCCATAGTAAAACCGTTGTATTAAACTTTGACAATTTTTTATATTTGGACATCGGAAGTAATTGGAGATACAATAGTCTGACCAAAAGAACCCGCTTTGGAAGCAAAAATAAATATTGAAAATAAAAACGCATCTGGCCAAATTTGGACATACGACAGTTTGAGATAATAGTAACGATATGTATGTATAGGTATTAATGTGTGCCTGTATATGCATATATACACACTTACCTACCATACAATACAAACACATGTATTTATACTAATTGAGGTTGTATGTTACTTAAGAGAATTTAACGACGTTGATTATGCTCAAAACGTAACTGTTGTTGTAGTTTTCCGTGTAACTGAAGACGGCGACGACGATGATGATGGTGATGATGATGGTGATGATGATGATGATGATGATGATGATGATGATGAGGATGATAATGATGATGATGATGATGATGATGAGAGGAGAGGAGGAGGAGGAGGAGGAGGAGGAGAGAGACGATGATGGCTGATGAATCTCAGCAAAAAAAAAATCTAAATGAGAAAAAATAACTGAAGAAGTGCACCAGAGCATTGACGCATGGCTAAGATTATCAGGCTGTTAATATCATTATCATTATGTTCATGTTTCCAGTAGTTTTAAGCGAATTTTTCAACTGCACCATTAGGTTCCGCTCTGTATTTTGTCAGCAATGTGCAATATCGATTTGTGATGAAGTAGAAGAGTGCGTGTTTCTATGCATGCGAGTTTATGCCTATGTTTTTGTGTATATCCGTCAATGTGCGTGTTAGATCCAATTTGCTTTCTGTGTGTCGGTTTTCTTTTCGTTATTTCTTGTGTTATTTTAATGTTTTGCATTTAAAGTTTTGTTATTGGCAAGCAATTGTTTAGGATCGCCGCTAAGTGAGTTGTGTTACTGAATGGGAAAATGTTTTCAATAGAATCTGTACCTGAATTATTAGGGTATCTTTAGGACAGCGTGTAAAAAGTGATCCCTCGGATTATTATCCATTTTTGTTCTAGTTCTTATTTTCATATGTCCTTAGTCCCAGCACTGTTTCCACTGACGTATATAACTGAGGACAGCATGGACAAAGTGTCTAGTGCAGAAGCGATGACCTGGGTCGCGGTAAATACGTAACTCCTTCGGGATACAAGGGGCCAAGCAACTGAGATTTCTTGGTCACGTGATGAAGAAAGATGGCCTGGGGAATTTAGTTATGACCGGAAAGACTGAAGAGAAAAGAAATAAGGGAAGCTGAAAGATGATATGGATGTCAAGTTTGACGAACTGGTTGGGAACAAGAGACATTAAATATCAAAAAGTAGGACAGTTGCAGAAAGCCAAAAATAGAGAATTGTGGCAGGACATGATCCCCTATGCCCTATATTCTGGATATGGCACCTAAAGAAGGAATTAATATCCTACTTATTTCCATTTTGAAATGCTTATAGTTTGAAAGCTTTTAGAATGTTCTTTGACAACCTTTTTAATCGTAGGGTATCTAAATGTATATGACAGGGAGAATATATTTCCTCATCTTTAAATGCTATTTATGTGGAATATTATGTTTGGTTTCCTCATCAGTCTAAAGAGGCAAGTTTGAATATCATAGTGATGTCATTTTCATATATCAATCTTGGTCGACAGAATTGGTGGAGCGTCTAACAAAATTTTATTCCGGAATTTATTTCGAGCGCTAAAAGTACATTTCTCCCGCTGGGAAAGTCTTAACTTTTCATCGCTTAGCGAAGTTATAAAAAAAAAAACAGTGAAATATTCGAGTTGATAGGATCGACTAACCTATTCCTCAGAAAATTGTTGGCAGTTTGCTCAACTTGGAAACAATTATTAATATCAGGCGGAGAGCTTGCAGAATCGTTAGCACATTTTTTACGTCATGAGTCAAATTACTGTCGAGGTCGCCATTGCTTTTCATTCTTTCGGAAATGGATAAAATAATTGTCAGTTGAACAATGTAATCGACTTAAGCCCTGCTCCGAAATTTGAAACCAATATTATCGGAAAATCGCTACGTTTCAATGGTCAACCCATAAACTTATGTACATACATATATGTGTGAGTATGTGTGCGTGTGCGTGAGTGCGTGTGTGTGCGTGCGTGTGTGCTTCAGTGTTTACTACCGTCTATATTAACACATATCATAAATGGCAGTAGACTTTAAGCGTTTCTAATTGTGTGAACTGGGCACTAGTCGTGGCTTTCAGAAGGGATTAGAAGTGCAGGTACGTCATTGGTAATATCACATTCATAAATCTGCTATACAGAGATTTAAAGATTGCGACTAAGGTGTTGACAGGTCGATGTTTATAAGTGGTACAGCACGGATTTATGTAATTCGAGAAAAAAAAAAGAGCTATTCAAGACAACTTCCACATGATATAAATGCTTCATACAGATGCTACGTAATAAATCTGATTCGGTAAGGCTTTCATCAAATTTGATCAGGTTCATGATTTCGACCGAGTCAAATATTGTTGCTAAAATACTTTTACCTTTTGCTTTGGTCCCGCTTTTACAAGCTGAGTTGCTTTTGTGTACGGTGCTGTCTGCTCGATGGCGATTTCACAAGGTGTGGATTTTGGACCACTAAAGTAAAAGTTAAAGTTAAACTTCTCTGTGGAGAATCACGCTTTAAGATCAGAGAAATGTCCTTACAGTATACGTTGATAACA
>NC_043003.1:66997403-67004903 GCF_006345805.1 Octopus sinensis | reverse complement strand
CCAGGACCTTTGCTTGGTCCCGGCGGCAGTTCCTCTTTATGTGGCCCAATTCCAGGCACAGGTGACACTTGGGGGCGTCCCTCAAAGATCACCGTGTACCTGCACCTGGCCATTGTTAAAAAATCTGGCAAAGCCGGATCATCTGCTGATTGGGTCCATAGGATCAAAATTGCTTTTGACCTCACCCAGTCAGCTGCAGTCAATAATAAACACCAAAAAGAATGGAAAGACAGAGGAGAGAAACTGAACGAAGGAAGACAGTTCAAATGGCAACACAATTCTGCTGCTCTGGTAATCCACATTGTTCCGTCGCAGCACAAAATTTCGATTTTGGTTTCTCAAAATTAAGTGAGACACAAAAAACATTAATTTTCCTGGCCCTCCCGGTAGTCTTGGCCAAAAATGGTAATCCACGGACACAAAAACAGCTAGAAATGCCATTCAAAAATAGCAGTTAAAATAATACAATTTTCAGGAGGGATACGCCTCCCAAAACACACTTCTCACAACTAAGTGAGACTTTAAGCACGACCACTGGAAGACAAATGCATGGAACCCAGTGGGGACTTCTTGTTCGAAAAAAAAATAATAATACGAGCAACAGACCTCCACTAGGTCCACCCCGCCAAAAAAAAAAGCTAGATGACCCACACCGACGTGACTTCCACCGCGAAAAAAACGCGTCCACTCTGTACTGAAGTAAGTAAGCTACTAACCACACAGCCACTCCTACGCTCGTGAAACAATAAAACGTAATTTATTTCAAACGATATAAATAGTTCAGTAAAAATTTAGCACAACTGACTCAGTTAAGAATTAATAATCCTGGCAGAGAGCGATAAATTTTCAGGCGGAGGGGCGGAACAATCGATTAATTCGAACACATTAGTTGATTGATACTGTATTTTATCGATCTGGCATAGGATGAAAGGCAAAGCCGACCGCAGTAGAATTTGAACTGAGAAAGCAATAGCACGTAGCTTACTATCGCAAACCATTTAATACGCCAGAATAAGAATTTATCCACTCGCCGGATTATAATCGCAATATTGCTGAAACGACGAAAACAGAAATATAAAAAGCAAGGAAGTTTATTTTTATGTTTTATTTTTGGCTGTTGTCCCAAACAATACAAAAGAAAAGAAGAGAAAAATACATGGAGTAAAGAAAAGACTTAGACAAGATTTATGTACCTAATAAGTATTACACACACACACACACACACACACACGACACATTTATAATCGCTTGCAGTATATATCCTGAATCACTTATTCATCGTATCTGTATATGATTTCTTATATTAACTCTCGTAAAATATATTGAACGGCATGGCAATGTTTTCTCTTCGTAGATTATTTATAACGTTATTTCAAACTCACGGATTGAAAGTAAGCTTTCTTTTTATACAGACATGGAACTCGAAATATATTGAATGTACAGAGAATAAAAGATATCTGTGAAAATATTACATTCTTAAAAGAGCCATTATATTCTCGGTTTCTTTATTAGATAAAATTACTTCCGCAAATGCATTCATAATTAGCACTTTGTAGAAAGACTATATTTTCTTTACACCAAGCAGACACACAGGGGACGAAAACTGAAACGCATATAAAGTGTGTTTGCGTATGTATCTATATATGTATGCATTTGTGCATATATACGTGTGTCTCTGTGTGGGTATGTACATATATACATACACATATATAAATACACTCACACACCCACACACTAAACCCACACATACACATATATATCGTTGCTATTATGCAAAAAGTGTCGTAACTCCAAGACGTTACTTTTTCAGAAAACGAAAAAAAAAAAGTTTTACCATTCTATAGCAAAAACCGTTGACAATTTTTGATATCTTGGCATCTGAAGCTGCTGGAGTTAAGATAGTTTGACCAAAAGAACCGGCTATTGCAAGCAAAAATAAATACTGAAAAAAGTGCATTTGGCCAAGTTTGAATGCAGTTAGCAAAAACACCCCTCTGGATTCCATTATGAACTCATATTTAGATATGTGCGCGTAGGCGTATGTCTCAATCCGAAAATTTTCTTTGTGGAAAACATACAAAACCTCTATTCATAGATTTCAAAAGTGACTGAGCATAAAATTAATCGAAATGTTAAAAATTAAACTAAGAACCAGAATCGAAAGACGTTGATGAAAATCAGCGTCGGCAAAGTCAAGCCTTAAAATATCCGAATGAAGTCTGACAAATATTGTGCTTCGGATTATTGTTCTTCTTCAGAATGAAATAATGTTGATGTGAAGAATACGAAACATATTATTTCTATCTACAGAGACAGTTATATGAAACGCGTATTTAATACTCTTCGGGGCATATCAACGTAGAATTATATTTGATGGCTATGAGCTTTATTTACATTATTTGCACTTGATGGACATTTGTCCTCATTTTGTTTGTTGTTAACACAACGTTTCGGCTGATATACCCACCAGCCTTCATCAGGTGTCTTGGGAAAATTTCGAACCTCTTTCTCATTCATGTTGTTGTTGTTGTTGTTGCTATTATTATTATTATTATAATTATTATTATTATTATTATTATTATTATTATTATTATTATTATTATTATTATTATTATAACATCTAAAAATACCTTAGGAATGAGAACCCAAGTTCGAAATTTCCCCCAAAACACCTGATGAAGGCTGGAGGGTATATCAGCCGAAACGTTATGGATAAATATCCGTCAAATGTAAATAATGTACATAATTCCTCATCTCTCAAATATAGAACTGTATTGGCTATAAGCTGTTGGAAATTTATTTTTATTACTCCCCTTGGATTAAAGGTTAAAAAGCTTTGTGGAGGGTATATGAAGCTTCTTGGATTTTGTTTGCTTGAAGTGCATTAGTGAGCAAAGGATAGGGAAACGGCTAAATGTCTTACCAATTCCAATATGGAGATACTAAGCAAAACTTCTGTGGAGGCACGTGACGTAGTGGTTAGAGCAGAGGACTCGCGGTCGTGGGATCGCTAGTGCGAATCTCAGACCGGGAGAACTGTGATTTTATGAGCGAAACAGCTAAGCTCCACGCGGCTCCGGCAGAAGGTAATGGCGAACTGCTGATGACTCATTCGCCACAACTTTTTCTCACTCTCTCCTCCTGCATCTAGCAGCTCACATGAGACAGACTAGCGTCCCGTCCAGGTGGGGTACCTGTACGCAAGTGAAACCGGGAAACCGGCCCTTATGAGCCAAGCATGAATCGAGAAGGAACAAATAACAACAACAAACAAAACTTTTATTTTCATGTAACTAACCAGTTCATCTCCAGCAACTCTAACAAGGTTCTATATTTAAGAGATGAGGAATTATGTACATTATTTACATTATTTACATTATATATCAGCCGAAATGTGTTAACAACAAGCAATATGGGGACAAATATCAGTCAACTGTAAATAATGAACTTTAACAAGATTCTGAATTGTGTGTCGCCAGTCATATGATACTTTGAATTGTAGATAAAATCATTTGACTGTTCTTAACAGAATCAGTTAAGCCGTGGTTGTCTTTGGCTGAGTGGTTGAGAATCTTGTTTTGCAACCACATGGTTCTGAGTTCAGTCCCACTGCTCGGCATCTTCAGCAAGTGTCTTCTACTATAGTCTAGGGTCGACCAATGCTTTGTGAGTGATTTTGTAAACGGAAACTGTGCGGAAACCCATCGCTTATAGTGTGTGTGCATGTGTGAGTCGCACACACGTGCGTATGTGTATGTGTGTGTCTCTGTGCCTGAATTTGCTAATCCCATTGCTTGGTAACCGATGTTGAACTGTTTATGCTCCCGTAACTGAGCAGTTCGGCAAAAGAGGGTAAGACATTAATTTGAGTACTTGGACGATCTGTTCAACTAAAAATCCTTGAAGGCGATGTTCTAGCATGACCGGTATACAATGACTGAGGCAAGAGACAAAAGATAAGAGATTTGGGCAAGATCTTTACTGTAGGATGACTTTCGGTCCTTATTTCCGCCATTTTAAGTTGTCAAGAAAGCTCTTGCGGTTGTTAACCTTTAAATTCAGATGCTCATACCTCGGCTCAAACAAAACTTTATTAATCCAAATAAACACCAGCAGAATCAACACACTTTTGCCAACGCGAAACAAATTTATTTATGCCAGTAGCGTTCTGGTGACGATGAAGTCGTTGAAGGCGAGTTTGGCATCGTCTTGGTTTTTGAAGCATTTCTCACACAGGAAGTTGTCGAGATGCTTGAAAAAGTGGTAGTCGGTAGGCGAGAGGTTTGGCGTGTATGTCGGATGAGGCAGAGTTTCGTAACTCGATTCGTTCAACTTCTGTAGGGTCAGTTGCGCGACGTGCGGCCGAGCGTTGTCATGGGGAAGAATTAGTCCGTTTCTCTTGACCAATGCTGACTGTTGTCGGAGTTTCTTATGCATTTTATCCATTTGCTGACAGTACTTCTCCGCCGTGATGGTTTCGCCTGCATCCAAAAAGCTCTGCCAGCTCGTATATATGTATATGTGTCTAGTTGTGTACACACACACACACACACACACACACACACATATATATATATATATGAGTGAAAAAGGGAGAGACAGTTAGACAAACAGACAATCAGAGATTGCCTGCCTTTGCACATAAATATGATATTGATATATTATTTTTATATAGGTACAAGATACCAACATTTGAGGGATACTTAAGTTCATTGACTCAATGAGGTTGAAAAATAATGTTGAGGTCATCGGAATTTTATCTCATATGGTAAGTAGCCGGAAAAATACAATAATGCTCATGATCCGGAGTCTGCCGAGCCATAGATCTAGTTAGAAATCTTCACCATGAATATTACATCAACTCCCTCAAAATTGGCTTTGTTAGTGTCACCATCACATTATAAGATTAGCTCACCATAATTTATCAGCAGTAGCAGCAGCAGCAACATCCTTTGCGTAATCACAATATTATTCGTTATGAATTGTATGCTTAAGCATCGTTTTCCGGAGTCCGTTGTTGGCCAGCATAAACGTGACAGTTATTATCTGTTTAAAACTATAAAGAAAAATAACAAAACTCCATTTTTTGAAAAAATAAATTAACATATTACACAAAAATATGGCAGAAATAACCACCATCCAATAATGTTATTTTTTTCCCCTTTATCTTCTATTTCCTTTTGGCTTGAAAGGTTAAACAAAACAATATATGGTTTCTCGGAAATCACTTCAGCCGACAGGACGTGTGTCATTTTGTATTAAGATCAGTAATGCCATGAAAACATGTAAATATTCCTAATACAGAGTAAATGTAAACTGTACGGAAAATATGATTTCGTACTGAGCCATCGATCATCGACATGTTAATCATTTCTGAAAATTGCGAAGAATCCACTTGGTCGATATACTAAATTTTTGCCTTTCTTTTTTATTATTATTGTATTTTTTTGTTTTCACTTTCTTCTTTTTTCACATCAAACATTTTGTGATAAATGGCATCGTCTGTTATATATATCTAACTTGAAACTCATACAATCATTGGTTCACTAAAGTTCTGATAGCAGGAGTGATAAGGAAGTATCTAGGAAACTTGGTTGAAATATATAATAAGGCTTAATATTTTTTCTCTACGGAGGTTTACCACTTTTTGCGACACACACACATGTATATATATATGTGTATATATATATATATATATATATATATTATATATATATATATTATATATATATATTATATATATATATTATATATATATACGAAAGAAGGTTTGAAAATGCAATTTAAAAGATGTTTATTTACTTTACCGGTTTCACTCTTTGGAAAAAGATTGTCGAAAGTAACATGTAGAAGCTTGGTTGCGTTAATTATTGGTTGCTGCAAATTGTTACATTACATATATACAGTCTTTGGTAATATGGACATGTTAAGGACAAAAAAAAGTTCAGCAAGTTCCTTAAAATATTGGGCACAAAATATTACTACATAAATAATCGTTCTCAAGGACATGCTTAAGATAGTTTCCAGAAGGAATTGATATTGGTATTGTATCTGTATATTCAAACATGCACAGAATATTGGTTAACACAGAGCACTATAATCCATATAAATATACATTCTTTGGTGACAAAAGTATGTTGAGAATATAAAAAAGTTTAACAAGCTCATTGAAATAATGGGCACAAAAGATTACAACAAATATATTATACATCTCAAGATAATTTCCAGGAGGAATTATTAAAAAAGTTCAGTATACACGTACAGAATATTATGAGTTCAAAAAGATTTACATTATAATAGTGGTGAAGCTAAAACTGACCTGTCCGTATATAAAAATATATGTAGATACATACATCGTGAAGTATATTCGCTACCTAAATATGGCGGTCCCGTGTGGGACGATGCTACTGTTGTTTATAGCCCCAGGAAGACACCTCCTCCGGTTGGCAAACGACACACTGTCTGTGTCTGATTAGTCCTGATGACGGGTCACTACCCAAAAACCGGGTCTGTGTTCATGACGTAAGGCTAGAGATGAGAACGATGATTTCTCTCCGCAAGTACTAATGAGACAGTGTGTCGTCACCCAGCAGGAGGAGGTGTCCTCCTTGGGCTATAAACAACAGCGACATCGTCTCCTATGAGACTGCTACATTTAGGTGGCAAATATACTTCACGATTCCGTGCTGTTACTGTTTACTTCTCACTCAGAGATTTAAGGTTGCTATATATATATATATATATACGCACCCTATTAAGTAAGATTGTTCTGTTTATCAAGTTAGCCTTGATATTAACTCTCACGCGACTCTGCATCTTTCTTTCTTTCTCTCCCATTCCCTTTTTCGTCTTTTTTCCCTCACTTAACTTGTCTCTTCCTCTCTCTCTCATTCTTCATTCTCTCTCTCCCTTTCACCATTCTTCATGGTCTCCTCGCACCATTCCCCTTCTTCTCTCTCTTCCTCTTGCTCCTCCTCCCCCATTCCCGTCGTCCATCTGCGACGATACTTCCGTCGTAACTGCTATCCTGTCTTTTCTCGCCCGCCTTCTAAGGCTACTGGTCGACACATTTTCTCTCTCTCGTCGTCCACTATAATCCAGCGTTTGCAATACTTTTTTCGTCTGGCGTTAACAGCCCTTCTTATCTTGTTCTCCTTGTCCTGTCTCTCACTGTTATATATTTATTTTTCCACTGTTTGTATATATATTTTTTACTGTTTATATGTTTGTACTGTCGTTACCGTCTTGCTTTTTTACCCTCTGCGAAAAGATCTCAGAATTTTAATTGATTTGCTTTTCGCAGAAGGAAGTTTTCTTCGAAGTATACGTCTCGCTTTTATCCTTCGAAACGTTTAGTAGATGAAACCTTAGCGACTGAAGAAGGGGATTTTTCGTTGCTTATTGTCCTGTATCTCCTTTTTTTTGCTTGTCTTGTTCCTTGGTTTGTGTCTATGTTTTTCGTCTCTCTATGTGTTCGACGTCTTTTTGTGTCCTGTACTC
>NC_043003.1:66967403-66989903 GCF_006345805.1 Octopus sinensis | reverse complement strand
CTGGGGTCACCTTTTATAAGATGAGGAATTTTGTCCTAGAGGTCACGCCTTTCATTTGAGGAAAAAAATAGTTGTCATGCAAACTTGCCAGCACTTTTAACATAGGTGTGCATATTGTCAGCTCAAACAACCACATAATGCAAACATTATATATATATATATATATGTGTGTGTGTGTGAGTGTGAGCACGCATTATATATACAAATGTATACAAATTATATAATATATATATATAATATATATATATATATATATATAAATTATAAATTAGAAATAAAGAAATAAAACCACTAATAGGCAAATCAAACAGAGAAAAACAAAAAAACAAAAACATAAAAACATAATATACAAAATATAAAAATATAAACTTGAAAAATTTAAATTATTTAAATTTAAAATAAAAATTATTAATTTATATTTATAATTTAAATATATATATATATAACTATCAAAAAGTATTAAAAAGTTTAATATACATAAATACAGATATATACACTTTGTATATGAATGGAGACAGACGTAGATAGAGAGAGAGAGTGACATCGCTGGCGAAAGAACGATAGTAGACGGTATCACATATTTATATATAGAAAACATACACACACACACACACACACATATATAAATGAACCCAATAAATACCGATTCATAATATTTGTTCTCATGATTGTGTGGTGGTTGTGGCGATGATAATTGTCTGTATGAATGCAGACAGACGTGTAGAGAGAGAGAGAGAATGTGTGAAAGCGCTGTAGAACGCCGTTTGACGAATCGACGTTATATATAGAAAGTGATGGGAAGGGAGGAAATAGAGTGAGTGAGGGAGGAAGACAGATACATAAAAGACTGAGAGTGGACTTGTCAAAGTGGGTTTTTGGCCCTAGCAACGACACCTTTTAAGATAGAGATTTCTAGCGTAGCCCACGGGCATCGTCACCTCATTTTACATGTCCCTGTAAATTTTGGAGTCAATCCGACGGGATGTAGTGGCCTTGAAAGCGATCCAAGCGGTCGAGTCAAACAAACAAACTTTTCGCATTTCAGTTTTATAAATAGAGATATATATGTATATATGTATATATATATACGCATATGTACATGTCTGTATATATACTCTTCTATATTTGTTAGTTATGCATAT
Organism: Octopus sinensis; assembly: GCF_006345805.1. NCBI lineage: Eukaryota > Metazoa > Mollusca > Cephalopoda > Octopoda > Octopodidae > Octopus > Octopus sinensis. Next base: position 66,988,761 of record NC_043003.1, on the reverse strand, counting down.
ATTTGCATGTATACAAACACACACACACATATACATATACATGCAAGCATATTTATTTATTGCATATATAGTTATATGGTTAGATCATTAGTTAGTTAGTTAGTTAGATAGATAGATAGATAGATAGATAGATAGATAGATAGATAGATAGATAGATAGATAGATAGATAGATAGATAGATAGATGGATGGAGGGGTGAGATAAATAGATAGGTAGAGAGATAGATAAATAAATAGATATCTAGATAGATAACTAGATAGATAGATAAATAAATAGATAGATAAATTGATAAATAGATAGATAGATAGATAGATAGATAGATAGATAGATAGATAGATAGATAGATAGATAGATAGATTGTCAAAGAATAAAATTTCCGTGAATAACTGAATTTAAATTGATGCAAAAAAGAAAACTTGAGCTAAAAGTGTGGGATCATGGAGGAGATTGATAGAAAGGAAAAATGAAAATAAAATAAATCCATAAAAGAAAAAGTGATTCTTTCCTTGCTATAAATTGGTGTTGATGTTCCCAAGTGGGTGTTGGGGTGGGGGGGATATTCGAAATAAAAAGAAAACAAATCTTTCTGACAATAGGAAAAGTGGATAGAGGATAACAAAAATAAAGGAGGTTTAAGAAAATACATCAATCTATTGTTTTTGTCCTTTTTTTTTCTTGTACTTATGAATGTGTTCCTTCCTTGAAAACAAAATTAGCAGCAAACAGCATGTATTGTTATTGTTATCACCATCATCATCATCATCATCATCACCACCACCACCACCACCACCACCATCATCATCACCACCACCACCACCATCATCACCACCACTACCACCATCATCATCATCATTATTATTATTATTATTATTATTATTATTATTATTATTATTATTATTATTATTATTATCATCATAATCATCAACATCATCATCATCATCATCATGGAATTACTGTTATTTTTATTAATATCATTATCATTATTATGTTTATAATTTATTTTATTATTAATATTAATATTCTTTTTCTCTGATTTTACATCACTATTATCAATTTTAATATCATTATAACGCCTATGTTTATTATTATCATTATTAATATTATCTTTAGTATTATTCCAATAATTATTAATATTATTATATATGTTTTATTTTCCTCGTGTATCATTATTATTGTTATATTATTATTATTATTATTATTATTATTATTATTATTATTATTATTATTATTATTATTATTATTATTATTTTTATTATAAAACTTATTTTCCTCGTATACTATTATTATTGTTGTTGCTGTTTTTGTTGTTGTTGCTGTTGTTGTTGATGTTGTTGTTGTTGTTGTTGTTGCTGTTGTTGTTGTTGATATTCTTTATTGTGATGTTACTTCCAAACGGTTTTGTTTTAAACATCAGCTACTGACAGATGTTATTGTAGAAGGTGGCAGAAGAAGACAGAGATCTAAGCATAAATAAGCAAATATGATGCTTTAAAGTGGTAAAGAAAAAAAGAAGAAGAAAGAAAGCAGAATGGGGAAAGAGATAAAAGAAGGGGAAAAAAAGAAAATTTAGAATATGATAAAAAGGTTTTTTAAACCTGAAATATATAAAAATGTTATATAAATTAAACAAATGAATTTGAGACAAAGTGACATAAATATATAAATGTATAAAAAAAAAACGACAAGATGTGAGCATAAAATTAAAATATGTCGTGAAAATAAATTTTAGTTAAAAATGGAGGAAAAGATGTTTATAAATGTAGAAGAAAAAAAATAAGACTATGAAACTATAAATATTGAAAGCCATCAATAAGAAGGGAAAGTAAGGGAAGGACGGGAGAGAAGATGGAGAAGCGGTGGGGGAAAAGGGAGGGTAAGAAGAAGGGGTAGAGAAAGGAGAAAAACGAATAACAATAACAATAATAATAATAATCATAATCATAATAATAATAATAATAATAATAATAATAATAATAATAAGAGGAAGAAGAAGAAGAAGAAGAAGAAGAAGGAGGAGGAGAAGAGGAAAAGAAGAAGAAGAAGAAGAAGAAGAAAAAGGAGGAAAAGAACGAGAGAAGAAGAAAGAAGAAGAAGAAGAAGGAAGAGGGGGAAGAGAAGGAGAAGAAGAAGAAGAAGAAGAAGAAGAAGAAGAAGAAGAAGAAGAAGAAGAAGAAGAAGAAGAAGACAGTAACAGCAATAATCTTTTCTACTCTAGGAACAAGGCCCGAAACTTTTGGGGAGAGGGCCAGTCGGTTAGATCGACCCCAGTACGCAACTGGTACTTAATTTATCGACCCCGAATGGATGAAAGGCAAAGTCAATCTGGGCGGAATTTTAACTCAGAACGGAAAGACAGACGAAATACTGCTAAGTAGCAATAATGCCAACAACGTAGCTATAAGACTTCAATAGGGAAATCAAAGAGGATGAAAAGGGAAGTAAACCAAAGCTAAGATAAGTCAGAAACCATGGTAAATGTTTTTAATTTTTATTTCCTTCGAGAATTTATCCCTAATTAGTGGCTTGGACTGTAACTGTTCTTTCTAGCGTAATGGATTCCTATGATGGAAGCCTCTAATGTGTTTTAATGTACACTGTATTATACATACATACACACACATATATTATATATATATATATATATATATATATAATATATATATATATATATATATATATATATATATATATATATATATATCTGTCAATGTAATATGTGACAATTATTCGGTAGCCAGGATAAAATTTCGAGTTTCGGATGCCGAGGTGGAAATCCACGCTACTATCTTTTCAGGAAAAACGCTGTATATATTTATATATATAAATCAAATAAGTAACAGGATTTCAGGTATTGATGCAAAATACAACCGTTTTAGGCGGCTCTATTTAATCGAACAATGCAAGCATTATATCGATATAAATACAGTGCCATCTTCAGTTGCAAAATATATTTACACTCAATGAAATTACCATTTAGTTTGATTTTCACGTTTGATTATTTGCAATTTTTATAATAAACTAATAATTTTATATGTGTGTATATACATACATACCTATATATATTATTATATAATATATATATATATTATATATATATATAATATATATATTATATATATATATATATATATATATATATATATATATACGCATATGTATAGGTGTGTGTACATATACGTGTGTATATATATATATGTATACAAACATACAATCACATACACATATCTATCTTTCTATCTATCTATCTATCTATCTATCTATCTATCTATCTATCAATCTATCTATCTATATATATATATAAATTTTTGTCGACTTTTTAAGGAAACAAAAGGGTTTATAATATTGCAAAAAAGAAGTGCTCGAATGAAATTGAGACAGAGATAAAGAAAAAAATATTGATTAACGAACAACCATCAAATTCGACTTTATATAACTCCACGTCTCCAAACATTTGATCACATTTAAATATTACCATGACCTTCAACATATAAAAAGAAAACATATAAAAAAACATAGACAGTAAAAAATATATATGCAAATAAAAATACAAATATATAGAACGGTCTATCAAGAAGGTATATACGATCGACTAAAAATAAGCAATCCAAATGAAATACTAAAGCGTGTCAGGCATCTATATATATATATATATATATATATGTATATATTGTGAAGGCGCGTGGTTCAGTGACTCAGTACTCAGCTCACAATCAAAAGGTCAATAGTTCGATTCCCGGTAGCATGGTGTGTCTTTGAGCTACACATTATTTCTCATTGCTCCTATCCACTCTGCTAGCAAAATGAGTTGTACCTATAATTTAAATTGCCAGCCGTGTCACATTCTGTATTAGCTGAATATCCCTGTGAATGACGTTAAAAGTACGCGTGTGTGTGGAGCCCTCAGCCACTTCCCAGTTAATTTCAGGAATCGATTAGCTGGCTGTTCGCTTGACTATATCATCTGGAACACTCGTCCTCGTAACTAAGGGAGAGCCAGGCCTCTCTGTGAGTGTGTGTGTGTGTTTTGTCTGCTTGAACATCCCTAAAGTTATAAAATATATAAGGAATGAATAAAGACAGAGCAGACCAAATCCTTAAAATCCAACGTCTTAGCGATGAGAGACGCAGTCCAGCCGATCAAGTGTTGGCTATAAGAAAAACGCATTTGAAGCTAATGGAAATAAAGTTAAAGTTCGGACTTTAGGGCCTCAAAACATATAAATAAGTTACACGGATATAATATAAAGGTAGTCCTTTACAAGGGATATATATCTAGAGGTTACATAAGCAAAAATACAATTGAGAAGAAACAAGAAACTCTATGGAGATCCTTTACAACTGTTTCAGAGATGCGGCGATAAGTGATACCGAGCTGCATTAATATGCATTATGCATACATAAGTATATAACCGATTGATATTAAGATACAAATAGTAGAGGTTACTATATATAAAGACCCACACGAATAAAAGGTGGAGAAAAGTGAGATAGATATATAATACCACATTGAAAACTGCTTCGAATGAAAAGCGAGTTTATTTTAGTGAAATTGAGAGAAACAGTTGGGGAAATGATATACAGAAGAATGAGAAAGGAGAGAAAAGGAGCAAAGAGAAAAAAGAAATTGAGAGATCGAAGGGGCATTAGTAATAGATAAACAGCTATGCAGATGGCAATAAGGTGACACAGTTGAGAATTTTGTAAATACGACAAGAAGATGTGTGGTAATGGCGAATATGAAAAGAGAAATTTCAAAGGAATAAGTAACCAGGAAAAAGCCAGCTAAAACTTTCCTGTTGCGCTAAAGTCAACTGAAATGTCTGGCAGCATGAATACCTTGTAAGCTTTCAAGCATATCTAATAAATAAGGTACGGGCGAGAATTTAAAAACCGAGTAAAAAACAGAGTGAAGAATAAGTCTAAAAGGAAGAAAATGTTAGGAAAATACAAAACGGCTGTAAATATAAACAATTTGTGAATTGGGAATTATTAATTAAAAATATTAGTAGAAAGACGTAAATTATCCAGTATAACTAAAGATAATGAGATCAAAATTTAACGTGGAAATAAATCCGGATGGGATTAGAATAAACTTCGACGAGCAGATTCAATAAAAGAATTGAACGATTATCTAACACGATAATGAAGTAGAGATCAACGGTAAAAAGGAAGAAGTTTTGGAAAATGATGTCTGAAAAAGGTGATTCTATGTCATTGTCGATTCAGAAGATGGCCAATATTGTCTCTTAATATTTAAATAGATTAAGCCGGTAAGCTAACAGAATCGGTACCATGCCGGACAAAATGCTTAGCGACATAACGTCCGTCTTTAAATTGAAATTCCGCCAAGGTTGAATTTATTTCATCCTTTCAGATTCGTTGAAAAACGGTACTTTTTGGTTACCTCACCTCTTTAAAACATTGCCATTAAAAATTGGATTACCTCTCCACTAAAAAATTGAGTTTATGTGGCGACAAGAGATTGGATTAAAAGAGTTAGATCCTTTTGATCCAATACTTCAACATATTGTTGACTTTTGGCCGCCTCAATAGGCATGGTGGGATTTGTTTTAAAAACGTTATCATATTCAATAAGATGTTTAATTTTTTCCGTTTTCATTTTTATTAATTTTTTTCAGTTTTGTACGATTTCTTATAAAAATATCATATTCAATAAGATATTTAATCTTTTCACTTTTCATGTTTATTAATTTTTCATTTTTTTTCGAGGGTTAAACAATTTCTTTAGTTGGGGGAGATAACCCAATTTCTTAATGGGGGTGAGATAACCAAAAAGTACCAAAATACATATTAGTTAAGCACTGGGATTGATGAATTCGACTAAGCCGTACTAAAAAATTGCTGGCCTTGTGTTAAAATTTGAAACCAGAATTTAAATAGATAATTACAAGGGGCTAGTAGAATTGTTAGCAAGCCGGGCACAATGCCTGGAAGAAATTCGTTCGTCTTTACGTTCTGAGTTCAGATTCCGCCATGGTCAAATTTGCCGTTCATCTTTTAGGGGTCGATAAACTAAGCATCATTTGAACACAAGTGTGGAAGTAATCGGCTTACTCCTCTCACGATATTGATGGTCTTGTACCAATATTTCAAACCAATACCCCATGGAATGCGGCCACCTTAGTAAATCCCTGCAGTTCTCCTCACCGTGGATTCCCTTTTACCTCAGTTGTTTCTCCGCTTATGTGACCCTGGTGAAGGACTGCCATAAACTATCGCCCTTCTGTCTGCTTAATTATGGCTACATTTATTATAACTATATACAGGCGTATATAGTTATTACCAACCACATGGCCCCGGGTTCAATCCCACTGCGTGGCACCTTGGGCAAGTGTCTTCTCCTATAGCCTCAGGCCGACCAAAGCCTTGTGAATGGATTTGGTAGACAGAAACTGAAAGAAGTCCGTCATATATATATATATATATATATAAACCTTTTCACCTAACTATTCTTGATAAGTCAAACTATGACGAAAACCGGTTTGAATAAATATATATTTCTATATTTTTTCATTTTCTCAATTCATTAAAATTTTCTTTCAATCGAGCATTCTGCATTTTTACAATTTTTCATTGCTTATCATTTCTCCACGTGCGGTCAACACAACCTCACCATTTATTGATCTATATATATATATATATATATATATATATATATATGCGCGTGTGTGTGTGTGTGTGTGTGTGTGTGTGTATGTATATATTTGTGTGTCTGTGTTTGTCCCCCCAACATCGCTTGACAACCGATGCTGGTATGTTTACGTCCCCGTAACTTAACGGTTCGGCAAAATATATCGATAGAATAAGTACTAGGCCTACAAAGAATAAGTCCTGGTGTTGATTTGCTCGACTAAAGGCGGTGCTTCAGCATGGCCACAGTGAAATCATTGAAACAAGTAAAAGAGTAAAAGAGAGTAAAGAGAGTAAAAAGTAGTAATTATACACAGTAATTTATAATGGTTTTGATGCCATAAACCTCTGCTTGTCAATGTAGTTTGCATAAATATTTACCAGAGTTGTTTTGGCGCTTATTGAGTTTTTCGTTTCGTATTTGAAGAATTCAAGCACTGAAAATGAAATTCAGATTTATTATGGTTATGGTGCATGCGTGACTGTGCGGTAAGAAAATTGCTTCCCAAACACATGAATTTGGGTTCACTTTCACTGCGTGGCACCTTGGGCAAATATCTTCTGCTATAGTTTCGGGCCGAGATTTCGTAGTCGGAAAGTGAAAGTTCATCGTACATATTTATGTACGTACGTACGTATGTATGTATGTATGTATGTATGTATGTATGTATGTATGTATGTATGTATGTATGTATGTATGTATGCATGCACGTACGCACGTACGTATGTATGTATAAATACACACATACACGTGTGTGTATGTGTTTTGCGTGTGTGTTTGTCCTGCACCACCGCTTGACAACCGGTATTAAAGCGTTTACGTCCCCGTAACTTAGCTGTTCGGCAAAACAAACACCAGGCATATTTTGCCGTTGAGCTCAATATTGAGTTTTCTTGTGTGTAAATATACACACACAAACACACGTCTGTGTATCTGTAGTGGTTTAGCAATAAGATAGAAGTGGATGTGTGGTATCAAGCTTGCTCCCAACCACATGGTTCCGGGTTCAGTCCCACTGTGTGACACCTTGGGCAAGTGTCTTCTATTATAACCTCGAGCCGACCAGAGCCTTGTGAGTAGATTTGGTAGACGAAAACTGAAAGAAGCCCGTCGTATGCATGTATAGGTGTGTGTGTGTGTGTATGTGTGTATGTATGTATGTATGTTTGTGTTCGTTTGTTTGACTGTGTGTGTGTGTCTTTGTGTCACTGCTTGACAACTGGTCTTGGTGAGTTTACATCCCCGCAACTAAGCGGTTTGGCAATAGCGACCAATAAGACCTGAGGGTGATTTATTTGACTAAAACCCTTTAAGGCGATGTTCCATCATGGCCGCAGTCAAATAACGGAAGCGAGTAAAAGAATAGATAAGTTCCGGCGATTTAGATAGATGAATTGCTAGATAGGTAGACACAGTGACAATATGAAACGCGCGCACACACACACACACACACACACATACACACACACCACACACACACACATATTCACACGCACACATATTCACACAAACACGGGCGTTAAACGGTCTGAGAGCTGCTAATGGTCATAAAAACCATATACAGACACAAATACCCCCAAAAAGATTGCTAAACAAAATATAAAAAAAGGAGGGGCGTGGTATGAGTTGTTAAGGAAAAAAATGAAGCACTGCTGGAGACTGTACAAATTCAATTAGATAATATCTTAAATGATGATTGCATCGAATATAACAAAAAAAAATTAAAAGAAATATTTTGATGTGTGATAGAGATATACGTGGCTCTGAACTAGAGGAGGAGTGAGAGGATAAAAATAAAGAGAGCGTGATTGAAATGTAGAGATGGAAAGGGAACAAGCAGGAATCTGTAGAGAGGAAACGCAATTTCTTGAGTTTGTTGGAAGTGTTTTTTGGGAAGAATTATAAAGGAAAAAAAAATACGGAAGACAGAATCCGTAATAAAATGTAGAAATCAAAACTGAAGACGAGTTGAATGGCTTTAATTAGTTTGTCTTGACAAATTATGTCAAAGTGGATCAGTCATATTTATTTAATTTGCTATTTGTTGTGTTGGTTTGTATTTTGTGTTTGTGTTCTTCGTCTAGGTGCTGGCGGTAGTGATGGTGGCGGTGTTGGTGGTGGTGGTGGTGATGGTGTTGTTGGTGCTGGCGGTGGTAATGGCGTTGTTGGTACCGGTGGTGGTGGGTGACGATTGGACCTGGTTATCATGCAAATGGCGGCGGTGGTGGTGGTGGTGGTGGTGGTAGTTGAATATCGTCGTTGTGCAAGTGGTAGCGGTGGCGGTGGTGGTGGTGATGCTACGAGCTGTGGTGAAGCTAGAGGAGGTACTGTGGTTGTTGTTGTTATTGATGGTGGTGGTGGTGACGGTGGTAATAATAGATGGACCTACTTGTCATGCTAGTATTGGTAGTGGCGGTAGTGGTAGTGATGGTGACACGGGCTGTGGTTGTTGTGGTTGTTGCGGTGTTGGTTATTATTTTGACATTGTTCAGGTTGTTTTGATAGCTTGTGTGGCAGTAAACGTCATTTTTGTAAGGCGGCGAGCTGGCAGAAACGTTAGCACGCCGGGCGAAACGCTTGGCGGTTGTTCGTCTGTCTTTACGTTCTGACATCAAATTCCACCGTGGTCAACATTGCCTCTCATCCTTTCGGGGTCGATAAATTAAGTACCAGTTACGTACTGGAGTCGATCTAATCGACTGACCCCCTCCCCAAAATTTCGGGCTTTATGCCTAGAGTAGAAAAAAATATAAAGGCGGTGAGCTGGCAGAAACGTTAGCACGCCGGGCGAAATGCGTAGCCGTATTTCGTCTGCCGCTACGTTCTGAGTTCAAATTCCGCCGAGGTCGACTTTGCCTTTCATCCTTTCGGGATCGATTAAATAAGTACCAGTTACGCACTTGGGTCGATATAATCGACTTAATCCGTGTGTCTGTCCTTGTTTGTTCCCTCTGTGTTTAAACCCCTTGTGGGTAGCAAAAAAATAGGTATTTCGTCTACCGCTACGTTCTGAGTTCAAATTCCGCCGAGGTCGACTTTGCCTTTCACTCTTTCGGGGTCGATAAATTAAGTACCAGATGTGTACTGTGGTCGATCAAATCGACTGGCCCCCCCTCCCCAAAAGTTCGAGCCTTATGCCTAGAGTACAAAAAACGTTGTCATTATTGTTGTTTGAAATTCCTTATTCAGCCCTGTGGTTCATTTCTCATGATGGTTGTAGTGATACTTCATGTTCCTGTTAGTAGTAGTAGTAGTAGTAGTAGTAGTAGTATCGGTAGGGCAGTGATTCTGAAGCTGTGCCAACAGACAGGAAACCTAGGGGTAATATCCATAGTTTCAGATGGCCACGCTTGGAAATCCGCCTAAAATGACCCTACGGAGGAATTGCCTCTGGAGGGTTTTTCGGTGAACGGATTATTTCGAAAGGACTTTGGCCACCAAGATCACCTGATTTAACACCGCCAGACTTCTTCCTCTAGGGAGCAAGTAAAGGATCAGTGTACAGGAATCGTCCGAAAACCATTAAATATTTACTGCGGAGAGACTTTTTGGACATCCTGTATTTCTCTCTTTGTATATTTCAGAAAACCCACTGGTGACAAGTCATAGATAATACAAGAGTCAATACTCAAGAAAACTAGCAATTTGAATGATATGCATGTGTGCCCCGACAAGCAGCATAGAGTAGCTGAAGCGATATATCATTTTAGATCGCGAGATTGTATTGACGGGGGACATCTCGATAGCCAAAGTTGATATTAAGTTAGCATTAAGATGAAACTGTCTCACGGTTACACATCTCAGCGAACTTCCTTCAAATAAGAGAATATAGTAAAAACACCATTGCAAACATACACGAACGTTAAAATATTTGATTTCGTCTTCTCTACTTTACATGAGAAGTAAGCCGAGAGACAAAGTAAGCCAATATTCAAATTAGGGATCGCTTCCCGAGATTACGTACATGGGAACACCCACACACTCATTCATAATGCTATGAACTTATCTTCCACTAAATATATATAGGCGCAGGAGTGGCTGTGTGGTAAGTAGCTTGTTTACCAGCCACAAGGTTCCGGGTTCAGTTCTACTGTGTGGCACCTTGGGCAAGTGTCTTCTACTATAGCCTTGAGCCGACCAAAGCCTTGTAAGTGGATTTCTAAGACGAAAACGGAAGGAAGCCTGTCGTGTGCATGTGTATATATATATATATATATATATATATATATATATATATATGTATGTATGTATGTGTGTGTGTATATGTTTGTGTGTCTGTTTGTCCCTCGCACGAGTGGAATTATATATGAAAGAAGGTTTGAGAATGCAATTTTAAAAGATGTTTATTTACTTTACCGGTTTCACTCTTTAGAAAAAGATTGTCAGAAGTAACATGTAAAAGTTTGGTTGCGTTAATTATTGGTTGTCACACACACACACACACACACACCACACACACACATATATATATATATATATATATATATATATATATGTATGTATGTATGTATCTATGTATATATATATATATATGTATGTATGTATGTATCTATGTATGCATATATGAATGATATTTACCACGTGAACTACTATGAAAAATTATGAGTAAGATATGGTATAATTTTTTTTTTTTTGTGCAGAGCTTCATGAGATAATGTACTTTAAGCGTTACACAAGAGTAAAAAGGTTGAGAAACACTGCTTTATAGCTTCAACAGAGCTTCGAAGATAGAGTGCAATTTAGTTGTGCAAATGTATGGGGAAATACATTACCAATGAGAAAGACACGATCAAGTTATAGTGTGTTATTGAGATACTCAATGATGAGTCTACTGCATCCGACAGCAGAAACAACTGTAAGCTAATGCATTTCAAAACATAGCTGCTTTAATCTTTGTCACATCATTTCCCTATGTACGTATGTTTGCATGTATGTATGTACGTATGTACGTATATATTATATATATATATATATATGCATATATATATATGTATATATATATATATATATAATATATATATATATATACACACACATACACACACATGTATGTTTATATATGTATGTACCTATACATATATGTATAAAATATATACGTATGTATGTATATATATATATATATATATATATATATATGTGTGTGTGTGTGTGTGTGTGTATCTGTATATCTATATATGCATATATACATACATGCTTGCATACATACACATATATAATGACACAGAAACAGATCAGGGGTAATCTTGAAAATAAGTATGAAATAGTTTTGCACATAAAGGCTTTCGCCTATTTTTTCTCTTCGACACGCACACACACACATTATATATATATATATATTCATATATATATATATATAAACATATGTGTGTATTTATGTGTGCGCGTGTATGAATGTATTTATTTATTATACAGTTCACCTTTTCTGATACTAAATGGATTAACTCTAAAACGTGTTCAAAGAAGAAATAGTTCGAATCTTTATTCAGGTCGTTTCTTTTTTTTTTAATTATATTTTCTCCCGCGTACCAATAGGACAAATAAAGATAAATTCGTAAGACTGAGACTTTTTTTTTCATTCCTAACGTTTCTCTTCGATTCTCTTTTTTTTTTTTTTTTGATTATTTTTTTTTACTGCAGAAGATCTCAAAAGAGAAACCTTTTTCCAACTTCTTGACATTCATAAGCTTCTTGCTTTATTTAATTGAGAGAGCAACCCGGAAGCACGTTCAGAACTTTCATAGATGTATTTTATATTTTATTTTATTTTATTTTATTTTATTTTATGTTCTAGTGCTTTTTGTTCGCCTAAGTATGTGTAAATGCGTGTGTATTTATGTTAGTATGCGAATGATTATCCACATGTGTATGCACATAAGTACGTATACACACACACACACACACACACAACACACACACACACACACACACACACACACACACACACACAAACACACACACACACGCACATATATATATATATATATATGCCTTTATATTTACAAAGACTAAAGTGCAGGCAGGAGAGACAGAGAAATGTGAGTATTTTATACTATACTGAAGTTATTTATTGTACCATATTAACATACGTGTTTTCACATTTTGGCACAAGGCCAGCAGTTTTGAGGGAGTGAGGAAGTCGAATACCGAGACCCTAGTGCTCGACTGTCACTGATTTTATCGCTCCCGAAAGGATGAAATGCAAAGTCAGCTTCAGAGGAATTTGAATCAAAGACGTAAAGACGGACGAAATGCCGCTAAGCATTTTGGCCGACGTGCTAGCATAAATGTTTTATTGCAAAATATTCATAAGATGGTATAAGACTACAAAAGAATATATTAGACTTTACAAGACTTTAAAATACTTTATAAGAGGTGTTGAAAGAGTATGCATTATTAATTTCATTTTCGGTGAGTTGACCTACAAATGGAAAGACAATATTTGAGCAGTGAAATATATTCACGACAGAGAAACTTTTTGAACACCTTACACTTAGAAAAAAAAGAAAAAAAAAGGAACACAATCATTTAGATTACAATATAATTAATTAGTGAAATAGGTTTTAGAGTTACAGCTAATAATACTAATATAATAATCCTTTCTACTAAAGGTACAAGGCATGAAATTTGGGGGAAGAGGACTAGTCGATTACAGGGACCCCAGCGATTCACTAGTACTTAATTTATCGACTCCGAAAGGATAAAAAGGTGAAGTCGGCAGTACCGGTCTAGGACGAATGTCGCTGTAATTTATCCCCATATATATTTCGAATGGGAATTTGGAAGCGCCACCTCTAGCCGAACAATTATTCTGTGCTGATGAGGGGAAATAACCTGGAAATCGCGATACACATATATTGTTTTGAGCTGAGTGGGGTGTGTGCTAGATTCCCTTGTTCGAAAATGTAAGGACACATCGTGTCGTATAGCCAGCTAGAGACGATGTCTCCTGGGGCTAATTTTCAGCATCATTCGTCCTAGATCGGGACTGCCATGTTATGTTGGCAAACAATCTTTATTACAAAGTACTGTTGCTGAATACCTCTCGTTGGTGGATTCAAATATAGCCACACATATTGCAATTGTCAGTGATTCCTGCTCAGACAACAAAGTAGCAAACATTGCACGCTCTAATAAACGCGAATACACAGCTACACGAATCCAGGTAAAAAAAAAAGCCACAGGAAAAAAGTAACGGAGAAAAGTGACAGGGATTTTGTCCGGTGGTGTTTTCTCCGGATCCCATAAATTAATTACGACTTTTTTCCTTTGCCTTTATTTCCTAACCAAAATTGTGACTTTATTACCGGTTACCCCGAAAACCTACACAACCCCCAGCTCGTAACCGAATCTGTAGCCATTGAAGTGCTACCAGCGACCCACTGGGAAGGATTTTCACACACATACACACATACAAACACACACACACACACAAACACACACATTCATTCATTCACTCTCTTTAAAATTAATAAACTTGTATACAAATTAATAGAATATACTGGATTACCTGAAAGCAGCGTGGTTATCTTTAATCTTTTACGTGCGTCACTTATTGAACTGTGACCATGCTGGAGCACTGATTCAAGGGCTGAGTAGAACTAATCGACCTTAGTAATCTTTTATTTAAGTCCCTTTTGCCGAACCTCTAACTTACAAGGACTTAAAAAAAACATCACCAGCTGTCATATGGGCTGCAAATACAAGCATAAAGGCATACAGACAAACACACATACACACACAACAGTTTTACATACGATTTCCGGCTACCAAATTTCCGGCAAGTAGATACATGCCCAAGGGGACGAACTGTGGGACTGAACCGGAAACCGCGTCATTGCAAAACAAGTTTCTTAACCACACATGTAATTAATTTTTTCATGTAATTACTTATATATATATATATATATGTATATGAGTGCTAGTTATTCCATGGCAATCTCGCAATTGAGTATTATATTTGGGCGGGGGTAAACGAGTGGTTTATCCTTGATTTATACGGCAAATAAGAAAACGGAGAGGATATAAAATCGACAGACATCAGTCGGTAAACATTCTACTTATTCAAATGTATTGGATGAATACACACACGTATGAGTGGTACATATTAGCGAGTGGAAAAATCTGGTAACTGCATAAGCAAGGGTGTGAAAACAAAAGCATATAGAAACACGGACCATACCATCGAACACACCACTAAAGTTCTATAGAAACACAATGTGAACTTTGTGAAATTATCCCTCCTGAAAAAATTCCTCCTGAGAACGGGTATATTCCCTTAACCACCACTGGATGAAATAACATGGATCTTATACTAAATTACGGGAAGTTAGTACCTTATTTCCCCTTGCTATGCCCACATCATTGTATTATGCTGTACTCCACCTGTATTCTCGTGTTTGTTCTTACTCTTATTCTTACTCTGTTTACATATATAAACACACCTTAGCTATTCTTAACTGATTTTTATATGTGTTAACCCCCCCCCCCCAACCACTTAGACCCTCTTAGACTCTCTGAAAAAACCTAAGGGCACATCCACTATCCAAGCCTTGTCTGCTCATCCCTGCACAACACTGTAGAGATGGAGATAACCTGGAAGATTTCGTTGCCTCTTGGCAGAAACGGCCGTGAGGAATTGGTACCTGCACACCCATTCATGTTTTTGCCAATTTGCTCATTTGCTCAGTTGATTCTTTATAATTATATGTATTCACAGCCTTGTTTATGCAGTTACCAGCTTTTTCTACTCGCTAATCTGTAACACTCATATATGTGCGTGTATTCCTCCAATACATTTGAATAAATAGACATACTAGAATGTTTAGCGGCTGATGTCTGTCGATTTTATATCCTCTCTGTTTTCTTATTTGCCATATATATATATATATATATATATATAAATAGATGAGTGTATTTTTACCTTGTTAACAATTAACACGGAAAAATAAATAAATAGTATCAGTGGAATTTTCGAAACATATGTAGAAAGTAAAAATACTTGTTTAAACCTGCGTTAACTCCATTTTTTATTCATATATATATATATATAATTTCTTCATAATATTATCAACATCTTATTTGAAATGTATTCATTCCATTTTTCTTAATAAAACTGCATGATATAAAAAACGAAAGCCAGAACTGATTCGCAATAGATTCATGTCAAACATGGTGCGAAGTCATGTAGACAAATAAACACTTAGGATTTCAAACCTTCAACGATACATAAACTACGACACTAAACAAAATACACGGCCTCAAAGTGGAAGTAGTCCAACCCAGAGATACAATATACAGAAGAGGAGGCATAAACAAACACGGAATATTTCAAGAAATAAACATTTAGTTAAGCTCACGCTGAAAGCTCAGCGGTAGTTCTTTGAAGATAGATGACATGGATGCTGGTGTTTGTGTATGTGAGTGTATGTGAGTTTATGTGTGTGTGTGCGAGTCTGTGTGCGTAGTAAAAGTATGTTTATGTGTGAAGGTTATGTGTTTGTATGTGTAAATTTACGTATGTGTCTATATATGTGCGTGTATACTATGCACACCCACACGCACATACACATGCACACACACACACACATATATATATAGACATGCACGAACATATATACCCAGACATGCACATGCACGTGTATATATATATATATATATATACGCAAATGCAAATGTATATATATATATATATACATAACGCCCGTGCATATGTGCATATATATACATATATATACATACATACACATAAACACATGTGTGAGAGCAGGCGTATATGTGTGTGTGTGTGCGTGCGTGTGTGTGTGTGTGCGTGTGCGTGTGTGTGTGTGTGTGCGTGCGTATGCATCTGCGTATAAGCACTAATAGATACAATCTTCTGTATAGAAACTGAAGCTTATATACTACTCGCACATGGAAACCTGAAACTAAAACGAAAAATTCAAAATACACGTGTGAGAGAGTAAGTTGAAGAAGCAAAAAACATTTTGATATGAAACTCCAGTTTTAAAGAAATACCAGGCGCCGAACTGGACATCACTGCGCTGTTGCAAAGGTTCCAGCTGTCCCCATTTAGTGTGAAGCCCATGTACTGCAATGGCTTGGAGTTCAAGCGCCCACAGTTATTTAACGTCTTGCCAAAACATCTGAGGAATCTCCATGCGGCAGTGGTAGATGATTTCTAGAAACGACTTGAACTCCTGCTCTCCAGGTTTCCAGATCAACCTATGTGACGGCAGGAAACTTAAAAGAGGGAAGCAGTGTCATTATTTTATTATCTTATGCGTTTCAGCCCCAAGGCTGTGGCCATGCTAGAGCACCACCAATGCAATCACCTTTTCAATGGCTAACCTTATGCGATTGGCCAATCGCATAAGGTTAGCCATTGAAAAGGTGATTGCATTGGTGGTGCTCTAGCATGGCCACAGCCTTGGGGCTGAAACGCATAAGATAATAAAATAATGTGTGCGGTTCTGTGTTGAGGGTTTGCGTGCATTTGTGCTTGATTTTGCGTATAGGTTTAGTGTTTATGATATTGAGACTATGATCCTAGCTTTATAGGTTTGCTAACAGGAATGGGAGGTATGTTGTGTTCTTTAGCAGAGTACTAAATTTCGAGTTGCTTCAGTAGACTGAGCTGATAATGATTACCAGCTAAATGCTGGTGTACCAATCTTTGCTTCCAGGTTTCACATCCCCGATGTTTCGCTGAAAGAAAGGTTGGAAAGCCGAGAGAGAGAGGATTTGTGTGTGTGTATGTGTGTGTGTGTGTGTGTGTGTGTGTGAACCTGACGCTAACACTAACCCCCAACCCTAACCCTAAACTTAACCCTAGCCTCTAACCCCAACCCCTAACCCCTACCCCTACCCCTACCCCTAACCCAAACCCTACCCCTAACCCAAACCCTTAACCCTAACCCAAACCCTAATCATAACACTAAGCCTAACCCTAACCTTATGCCTAAACCTAACCCTAAATCTAACCCTAACCCTAACGCGTACCTTAACCCTAACACTAACCCTAACCCTGCCGAAAGAGATCAAAGAGGATCTTGACAGAGATCAAAGTGGGTGCCGAAAGAAATCAAAGAGGAGTCCCGAAAGAAATCAAAGAGGGTGCCGAAAGAGATCAAAAAGGGTGCCGAAAGCGATAAAAGAGGGTGCCGAAATAGATCAAAGGGAGTGCCGAAAGAGATCAAAGAGGGTGCCGACAGAGATCAAAGGGGTGCCGAAAGAGATCAAAGGGGATGCCGAAAGAGATCAAAGAGTGTGCCGACAGAGATCAAATGGGGTGCCGACAGAGATCAAAGAGGGTGCCGACAGACATCAAAGGGGGGGCAGAGATCAAAGAGGGTACCGACATAGATCAAAGAGGGTGCCGACATACATCAAAGGGGGGCAGAGATCAAAGAGGGTGCCAACATAAATCAAAGAGGGTGCCGACAGAGATCAAAGGGGGCCGACAGACATCAAAGAGGGTGCCGACAGAGATCAAAGGGGGCCGACAGAGATCAAAGAGGGTGCCGACAGAGATCAAAGGGGGCCGACAGAGATCAAAGAGGGTGCCGACATAGATGAAAGGGGTGCCGACAGAGATCAAAGGGGTGCCGACAGAGATCAAAGGGGTGCCGACAGAGATCAAAAAAGTGGGCCGAAAGAGATCAAAGGGGGTGCCGACAGAGATCAAAGAGGGTGCCGACAAAGATCAAAGAGGGTGCCGACAGAGATCAAAGGGGGCCGACAGAGATCAAAGAGGGTGCCGACAGAGATCAAATGGGGTGCCGACAGAGATCAAAGAGGGTGCCGACATAGATCAAAGAGGGTGCCGACAGAGATCAAATGGGGTACCGACAGAGATCAAAGTGGGTGCCGACATAGATCAAAGAGGGTGCCGACATAGATCAAAGGGGGTGCCGACAGAGATCAAAGGGGGGCCGACAGAGATCAAAGGGGGTGCCGACAGAGATCAAAGAGGGTGCCGACAGAGATCAAAGGGGAGCCGACAGAGATCAAAGAGGGTGCCGACATAGATCAAACAAAGGGGTGCCGACAAGATCAAAGAGGGTGCCGACAGAGATCAAAGGGGGCCGACAGAGATCAAAGAGGGTGCCGACAGAGATCAAATGGGGTGCCGACAGAGATCAAAGAGGGTGCCGACATAATCAAAGAGGTGCCGACAGAGATCAAGGGGTACCGACAGAGATCAAAGTGGTGCCGACATAGATCAAGAGGGTGCCGACATAGATCAAAGGGGGTGCCGACAGAGATCAAAGGGGGGCCGACAGAGATCATAGGGGGTGCCGACAGAGATCAAACAGCATGTGCCGACAGAGATCAAAGGGGAGCCGACAGAGATCAAAGAGGGTGCCGACATAGATCAAAGGGGGTGCCGACAGAGATCAAAGGGGGGCCGACAGAGATCAAAGGGGATGCCGACAGAGATAAAAAAGGGTGCCGACAGAGATCAAAGAGTGTGCCGACATAGATCAAAGGGGGTGCCGACAGAGATCAAAGGGGGGCCGACAGAGATCAAAGGTGGTGCCGACAGAGATCAAAGGGGGGGGGCCGACAGAGATCATAGAGGGTGCCGACATAGATCAAAGGGGGTGCCGACAAAGATCAAAAAGGGTGCCGACAGAGATCAAAGGGGGGCCGACAGAGATCAAAGGGGGTGCCGACATAGATCAAAGAGGGTGCCGAAAGAGATCAAAGGGGATGCCGACAGAGATCAAAGGTGGTGCCGACAGAGATCAAAGGTGGGGGGTGCCGAAAGAGATCAAAGAGGAGTCCCGAAAGAGATAAACAAGTACACAGACGCCTAATCCAAATAGCGGAGGAGTTATACATGCTACTAAGCTGTATTCGATTATGAATGACAGGTGTTGTTCATATGAGGAGTACGCATGTGTAAATGTGTAGGTGATTGTGCGAGTGTGAGTGTGCATTTGTATGTATCTCTCTCCTCTCTCTCTCTCTCTCTGTCTTATATATGAGAGCGATATACATGTGTATATATCATATATATATACATATATATATAACATACATATATATATACCATATGTATATACGTATAATATATATATATGTATATATATATATATAATATAATATATATATATATATAAATATATATATATATATATATATTATATATATATATATATATAATATAGTATGTATATATATACTGTGCCTGGGAGAGTCATTCCATTTTAGTGACATTATTTAACACACTCTTCGTTCGATTTCGCTCATTTACTTATTTATTTTTCTCTAAAATTATATTTGCGTCTGGCAAAATTTTCTATAGCTGTTGACTATGTCCGTTGTTTGTGCGCATGTGTGTGCTTCAGTGTACATGTGTACACACATAAGTATGTATGCATTCATACGAGGGACGTTCAATAAGTAATGCCCCTGACCCACTTGCAGATGTTTGATCTAGCTGAAATTTTTCATGTGCAATTATTTATATCTCTATAGATTAAGTGGCAATCCGGTTTTTGTATTTGAAAGAAGGCACACCACGGGAGACTTTTGATGAAATGAAAGTAACTTATGGTGATGATGCCCCATCATATGACCTTGTAAAGCGCTGGCATCGTGAATTCAAATATGGTCGGAACTCTGTGGAAACAGCTTCCAGATCTGGTCGCCCTCCTTCTGTCATTGATGAGGCATCTGTCCGTCAAGTTGAGGCTGCCATTTTGGAAGATCGACGCATAACTATTGCCAAATAGCCCATGAGGTCAAGATTAGTACCGGGTCTGTGGAAACTATCATTCATGACCATTTGCATATGCAAAAGGTGTCTGCCAGATGGATTCCCAGGTTGCTCACACCTTTCCAGAAGCAAGAACGCGTTGTGTGCTCGAGGATGAATTTGGAGATGTGCCAAGAAGATGAGTCCAAATTTTTCAAAAAAATTGATTACACAGGATGAAACCTGGGTCCATTACTATGATCCAGAGACCAAAGCCCAGTCAATGCAGTGGAAGCACCGTGACTCATCTCCTCCAAAGAAGGCAAGGGTGCAACCCTCCGCTGGCAAAGTCATGCTCACAGTTTTTGGGGAACAGGACGGAGTAGTGATGACAGATTTCCTGGCAAAGGGTACCACAATTGCAGGAGCCTATTATGCTTCACTTTTGAGGAAATTAAGACAAGCTATCAAAATCAAGAGGCGGAGCAAGATCAGCAAAGGCATCCTCCTCCTGCAGGACAACGCCCCGGTCCACAACTCGCGTGTCACCAGATCAGAAGCACAGGCGTGCGGCTATGAACTCCTCCCCCATCCCCCTACTCTCCTGACCTTGCACCTCTGATTTTCACCTCTTCCCAGCCATGAAGTTGTTTTTGAAAGGAAAGCGTTTCCCAGATGATGCAGCCTTGATTTCTGAAGTCACGTCGTGGTTGGAGGACCAAGCTGGGTCTTCTACAAAATCAGTCTTCAGAGCTGCATCAAAGGATGGGAGAAATGCGTAACTCTGTATGCTTCCTATGTAGAAAAAGACTAATAACTGTGCCAAGTTTCGTTGCTCTACTGCTATGGGAAGTGGGTCAGGGGCATTACTTATTGAACGCCCCTCGTATGTGTGTATGCATGTATGTTCTGTGTGTGTATGCATATAATATATATATAATATATATTATATTATATATATAATTATATATGTGCCTGTGTGTACGTTTGTGTGTATGTATGTA
>NC_043003.1:66962403-66964903 GCF_006345805.1 Octopus sinensis | reverse complement strand
TACCAAATGGTAAATTCTTAATTCTGCTAGTCATTCCCCACCCCCTTTTTTATAGGAAATCCGAAAAATGTAACATTCATTGTTGTTGTTCTTGCTGTTGATGATGACGATGTTCTTGTTTAGAAGAATTAAGCCTTGATTTAGTAGACATGTAATCGAAAGTAATTTTATAGTGACTATAAAGATTTCTTTCTTTATAAGTACAGGGTGTTCAAAAAGTCTCTCTACAGTGAATCTTTTCTTCTTGCGCATGCGCAACTTGGCTATCTCCGAGTTGGCGGCCGGGTGTCAGCTGAAATTGAAATTAACAATGCATACTTTCAGCAAGATGGAGCTACCACACATACTTCGCATATCACCATGGCGCTAATTCAAGAGATTTTTGATGAAAGGATTATTTCGAGAGGTTTTTGGCCACCAAGATCACCTGATTTAACACCACCATACTTTTTTGTCTGGGGTACAAGAGTCACCCGAAAACCATTAATGAGCTAAAATACGCAATGATAATCTTCGCACGGTCCATACTGCCTCAGACTCTCCAATATGTATTTCAAAACATGTAGAAGATTCAGCTAATATGTTGAAAATGAAAGACGATACTTTCAACACCTCTTATAAAGTTTTTTAAAGTCTTGTAAAGTCTAATATATTCTTTTATTGTCTTATACCGTCTTATAAATATTTATTGTGCAATAAAATACTTACTGCGGAGAGACGTTTCGAGCATCCTGAATGATGTTTGTAGGATTACAGTATCCAAGTACACTCTTGCATTTTGTAAATAATAGAATATGACAAGGAACGTATGTGGCTGTTACTTCTTGCCTGTCGATCGACGTCTTAGAAAATTGCTGTGCTTATCATTGTCAGGCGTTCTCAATCATTTCTTTTAATCTCTGGACCCCGTTGATTCCTATTTCATTCACCGGCCCTTAATATACTATTGTAGGTCTCCAATTTACTATTTTCTTGCGTGGACGCCTCAAAACCCTACATGGACATTCAGGGGCCATATGAACCCTGGTTGAGAACCACTGATCTAGCAGTTCTGTCGCACTCAGCCGAGTGGCCGATAAACTTACCATTAACTCATAGATCTATTTACGATATCAAGTCTCCTAACGAGTTGTGAAACACGCCGAACATGGTAACGTGTAGCGTTTAAGTGTGTGGTGCATGATATGTCAGTCTGAACATGAAATCACTTCACTGTCCAATTTATTTCTTTGCGCTTTTAAATAACAGTATAAACCCTAGCAAAATTTGTTAAAACAGAGAACGCAGAGGATGGGCGACAACTAGAGTTTCCTGCCTATATATGCATGCATGTATGTATGTATGTATGTATGTATGTATGTATGTATGTAGGGTGTCCAGTTGGGTTCTTGTTTTCTTGCATCCGAATGTCAATATTTTGAAAATTCTTAACTCTTTTTAAGTACAGGATGTTCCGCAAGTAAATTTTCTCACCCTGCGCATGCGCAACTTGGCTATCAATGCGTGGGCGGTCGTGTGTCAGCTGAAAGGGAAATTAATAATTATTTCTTTACTACCCACAAGGGGCTAAACACAGAGGGGACAAACAAGGACAGACAAACGGATTAAATCGATTATATCGACCCCAGTGCATAACTGGTACTTAATTTATCGACCCCGAAAGGATGAAAGGCAAAGTCGACCTCGGCGGAATTTGAACTCAGAACGTAACGGCAGACGAAATACCGCTAAGCATTTCGCCCGGCGTGCTAACGGTTCTGCCAGCTCGCCGCCTTAAAGGGAAATTAATAATGCATACTTTCAGCAAGATGGAGCCAGAGCGCATACTTCGCGCATCACCATGGCGCTAAATTCAAGACTTTTTCGGTGAACGGATTATTTCGAAGGGATTTTGCCCCCCCCAGGATCACTTGATTTAACCTAATTCTCTTCCTTTAGTATATGGAGCAGCAGTCTAGTAAGCACTCTAATATCTCTAGAAACAGAGAGAATTTCAGTCAAGCAAGAATTTATTTTATATGTTATTTACTATAACTTTATATGTCATCATTCAAATGTATGCCATTGACAACTCTAAGTTATTTTACTATGACCATTTTTGCCTTACAAACACACAAACACATGCACACACACACACACACACACACACACACATCAATATACATACATACATATACAAATAGCTATGTATATATATATATATAATATATATGTGTGTGTGTGTGTGTGTGTGTGTGTGTGTGTGGGTTGTATGCATATATATTATCATGATACATACATATATATATATATATATATATATTATATATATATATACATACATTATTTAATATTATATACATGTATATCTATATGTTTGTATGCACATGTATGTATATATATCCATGATTGCATATACTCACGTACACAAAATAACATATATACATGTATACTTAAATGTGTACGGAAGTATATTTACGTGTATGTGTGTGTTGTGTGCGTGTGTGTGCGTGTGTGCGGG
>NC_043003.1:66952403-66959903 GCF_006345805.1 Octopus sinensis | reverse complement strand
AACAAATCGACCCCAGTACTTATTCTTTGTAAGCCTACTACTTACTCTCTCGGTCTCTTTTGCCGAACCGCTAATTTACAGAAACGTAAACATACGAACGTCGTTACTCAAGCGATGGTGGGGGAGCAAACACAGACACACAAATATATACATACATTCATGCATATATATGTATGTATATATATTATATATATATATATATAATATATATATATATAGAGAGAGAGAGAGAGAGAGAGAGAGAGAGAGAGATAGATATAGATATAGATATATACAAATATGTATATGTATATATATATATATAATATATATATATATATATATATATATATATATATATATATATATATTATATATATATGTATGTATATATATACAGGGTGTGTAAGATATTTGAAGACATATTTATGTTTATAAAAAAACAGGTACATGATAACAGATAACTTTATTAATCAAAAAATGTTATGATGTTAAAAATAAAACTTTTCTATAATGTCATTCAATAAAGCCGCCTTCAGATTCTACAACTGCTCCTATATGAGATGTAAATCATTTACATGCTCGATTCAAGAGGTCCTGATTAATTTTGGACATCATTTTTGGACATAAATTTTGGACATGGCAGCTTTCAGAGAATCTTTGGTGTTGTGAGCGTGTTCATTGACGTCTCTCTCAACAACGCTCCACATGTAATAGTCCAGTGGATTGAGATCCGGGGAATTAGGCGACCAAATGATAGGGGTTATGTGATCATGAAGGGTTTCAGTCATCCATTTCTGTGTTACAAGAGCCATGTGTGGTAGTGCAGAGTCTTACTGAAACACATATAGCCTTCCATTGCATACTCTGTCTATCCAGGGTTTGAAAATTACTTGCAGGACCTCAATGTAGGAGGCAGAGTTAACATTTAGACATTGTGGAGAGAATTAAGGAATCATATGTCCTTCATTGATGACAACCCCTAAAACCATCACAGTTGCAGGAAAATTTGTATGCATAAAACTTGGAACTTCAAAATGGTCCGCACATAATCATCTGTCATATCTTGTGTTAACTTTTTGATCTTGGTCGAAGTTTTTCTCGCTTGAAAAAAAAAACATATCAAATATTCATCCGCTGGATGTTTCAGTTTGTTTAAGAACCTTTTAGATCTGATGTAGTCATTTTCTTTTGCTTTTTCTGACATATTGACCTCTACCTCATCAAATACGTCTTATATCTGATGCCTTCGTGGACATCATTTCTGAATGTTCCTTCTGAGACATGGAGATCTTTTGCAACTGACCTCATGGGATTTCTGCGAATGTAATCAATTGTCTGTTGAACTTGCTGGATAAATTCAGGCGTTCTGATGATTTCAGCGCGTTTAGAATGCTATTTATGCTTTGGTGCTGGTGATATCTTTCCCTCTTCACTCTCTAGCTCCTTACAAACTTTGTGGACGAACGAGCTGACCATTTTTAAAAATCGAGATATTTCTAAATCGCTATGCTCAGCCTTTTTACTCGCATTTACAGCATGCCTATTCACTTCTCGAGTAAGCTTAGTGTTCGCCATTATTATTTTCTGAAACAAAAATTATAGAGAAACAAAAATTACCACACACCAGACTTAAGGGAAAAAAAGACATATATACTGGTGGCGTATTGTTCTACAGTAACCCAGTATGGACGCAGTCCAATGTCTGAAAGAAATAAATGATAAAAGGCGAAAGGTGTGCATTGAATAGAGTTTATTTCTTCTTAGCATTCTGAGATCAAATTTTAGCGAATTCACATTTCATTTTCATCCTTTCCCGATTGACAAAGAGAACCACTCAGAAATTGCGATTTGACGCAATTGTTACGACATTAGTGTGTAGTATATTTTAGGTTGTCTTCATGGAGGGTTCAATTCTCAGTAATCTCAACTTTGCGTTTTAACTCTTCAGTACCGGTAAATACAAGTATCAGAGTGCAGAATCGATAGCGCATCGGACAAAACACTTGCCATTCTTCTTGCTTCATACGGTTTCAGTGTTCAGGTATCTGTGTAAAATACCTCTGTATATAATGATAATGGCTTAAGTAGCATGGCTCGTAGATATTCTCCGATATAGTATAATAACTTAAAGGAAGATCTCTGTACAGACACACACATACTGTGAACAAGTGATCTAATGCTCTCCGTCCAGCCTTAGCGATACGTGCGGACCAATGGTTTCTGGGAAATTTCCCTTTCTCAGTCCAGGACGATCGCTGGCTAGAGATGATAGCAACTCGACCTCGCTCACAGAGTATACTGCGCTGTACTCTTTCACCACAACTTCCTCTCACTCTTTCTTCCTGTTTCTCTGTCACAGTGCATATCCCCCAAGAACTACGTTAAGAGTACACGTGTCTGTGGAGTGCTCAGCCACTTGCATGTTAATTTCACGAGCAGGCTGTTCCGTTGGTCGGTTCAACTGAAACCTTTGTCGTCGCAACCGACGGAATGCCACCAATATATATATATATATGTATGTATGTATGTATGTATGCTTATGTGTGTGTTTGTGTGTGTGTGTAAATACCTTCTTTGGTCTGACGGTTTTACTAATCTGTTGCTATATTTAACGTAGCCAGACAGCCACAAATTAGAATAGGAGGAGGTTAGTCGCTGACATCGAATCTCAATGCTCGACTTTTACTTTATTTTATCTTTTCCGGATCGATCAAACATATTTCCTCTGAAAATGTAAAGCGTCGGAACAAATACAAGGCTCTAACTATTCTGTCAATTCAGTCATCCTTTCTAGATTAGGCACCAGGCCTGAAAGTTTTGTGGGAGAGGGGTCTCT
Source organism: Octopus sinensis (assembly GCF_006345805.1). NCBI lineage: Eukaryota > Metazoa > Mollusca > Cephalopoda > Octopoda > Octopodidae > Octopus > Octopus sinensis. The sequence continues at coordinate 66,957,085 of NC_043003.1, read as the reverse complement.
CTAGTTAATTATATCGACCCTAGTTTTCAAGTGGTACTTTGTTCCTCGAGCCTGAAGGGGATGAAAGGTAAAGTCGATCTCGGCGGAATTTGAACTCAGAACATAAAGACTGTCGAAATGCTTCTAAGTTTTTGGTCCGGCGTGCTAACGGTCCTGCCAGCTCACCGCCTTCATAGCACCCCGGTGACAAGATTTCTAACAAAAGCAGAAAATAAATGATTATATTTACGATCTATTAACCCCAATACAAAACTGCTATATATTTGTTGACAACCGCACTCATAATGATGAAGCAGAAATTCCGAATTTGAGTCCTGGACATATCAAATGGCAATTAAAGTAGCATAAAAATTCATTCTGGCAATTTATTTGGTTATGTCCATACCGTCTTCAGCTTCTATTAAAATTAAGAATGATTTCTTCTTTGTTTTTTTCTTAAAAAACATTCTTTAATTAACTTTTAAACTTGGCTAGAATGTTCTACTTCCGTGAGATCAAACACAATTCGAAGAAATCTAATTCAAATTAATATAACTATTACTATCATTGCATGGGTAATTAGTTACTTAATTAATTAATCACTTCATTTTAATACATCATTTATTTATTTATTCATTTATCATTCAACATTTTTCCTTCGAGCAGAAAAGGAGCCATTGTTTCGTTATCAGAAAAATGTGACTGAATAATTTTGCATGTAATAGAGTAGACATACGCCCAAGGTTATAAACACAACTGCATATACTTAAGGACATATATTATATGCTTGTATGAACCTGCATTTTCTACAATACCTTCCTCCATTTTTTACACATCTACATTTGTTTAAATTTTTCTGTTTTGTTACATTTTTGCAGTCATATGCATTGTGGTGCAGATTAAAGAAGACGACAATGTAGATACGGGAAGTAGAGACGGTGATGGTGATGATCATAAAGATAATATTAGTTACAGTGCTGGTGCTGGTGCTGGCGGTGTTGGTGATGGTAGCGATGAAAGGGGTTTATGATGATTGCTGTTTAATCATTATTCAAGTTGATTTACTTTTTATTTGTTTTCTGGCGATGCGAAAGACAATTATCAATTCTAATTTCTAACATTCATTAAAGTTAAATTTGTTGGAAATTTAAACGCTTCATTTTTGCATTCTAACACACATATCGAAGAATGATTTTATACATATATTTTATGAGGGCAGCTATCTGTATGTGTATCTATCTATCTATCTATCTATCTATCTATCTATCTATCTATCTATCTATCTATCTATCTATCTATCTATCTATCTATCTATCTACCTGTCTGTCTGTCTGTCTATCAATCAATCTATCTATCTATCTATCTATCTATCTATCTATCTATCTACATGTATGTCTGTCTGTCAGTCTGCCGGTCTATCTATCTATCTATCTATCTATCTATCTATCTATCTATCTATCTATCTATCTTATAGATAGATATATAAATAAACAGTCTGCCTGTTTCTCTATGTGTCACTCTGAATCTCCCTGAGAACTACAACCAGTACACGTGTCTGTGGAGTGCTCAGCTACTTGCACGTTAATTTCACGAGCATTCTGTTCCGTTGATCCGATTAAGTGAAACCCTCGTCGTCGCAACCGACGGAGTGTCACGATATATGCATATGCATTTGTGCGTCTGTGTGTGTGTGTGCAAATATGTTATTTAATTGAACCGGAAGGCAAAGTCAATACCCTCCGTCTCTTTTGTAACCTCTATTAATTTTGCCTTTAGGTTTAAATAGCTAATAAGCCACCCAATTAATTTTGTTATATATATGTGTGTGTGTGTATGTGTGCGTGTGTGTGTGCAGATATATATATATACATGCATACATATATATATATATCTATATATGTATTTATATATGTATATATATATGTATGTATATACATCTATGCGTGTGTCTGCGTCCGTGTTTCTGTAAATGTGTATGTGTGTGTGTGCGTGCGTGTGTGTGTGTGTGTGTGTGTGTGCAGGTATTCATTACGGGTCTCTTTCAGTTTTTCTCCAACAAACCCACACAAAAGGCTATGGTCGGCCTGAGGCTGCTGTAGTAGAAGACTACAAGATGCCGCACATTGGAACTGAATCCGAAACCAGACGATTGGAAAGCAAGCTTTTCAACCACACCGACACGTATGTGCCCTATATCTGAAAAAAATACTCTTTATTCCACATTGTATAAATATTTTTCTAATGCACTAACATCAAATTTTGAAGTATTTTCCCCCAAGTTTGTTTTGATCGTACGCTTTCCTTTATAAATTCCGTTCTCCTTTTTCGCAAATAACTCAATTTGCATGACTGGCATTCGACGCTAAACGCTTAGGAACAATGCCGTGATAAGAATAAATATACAGTTCTCTATTTTATGTATTTTTAAAAAAGTTTATGAACAAAAATACATAGAAATTCCCGCATATATATGTCAGTGTCTATGCGCCTGTACCTAACTATTGAAGTATGTATATTTTAATCCAGTTATTCATGCATGTGGGTCACAGATGAAAAAAAATCTCTACAGGTTCAATACATGCCTTTCAAGTCAGTGCAATACGAAAACGAAAAAAATTTAAAATAATCTTATTTTCGAAAAAAAATAGTTCACCTCCCCAAATGTAAGAAAAAATCAGTACAATGGTGTATTGTTTACAAATTTGATTTCACATATATATAGATGAGTATGTCTGCCTGCTTAAGTAAGTACACACACATGAATGTAAATATATATATATATATATATTATATATATATGTGTTTGTATATATATGTACACGGGTGTGTGTGTGTGTGTTTGTGCGCGCATATTCATGTTTGTGACCGCGTGTGTCCCGTTGGCGATTTTTTTCCTCCGTCTTCCCTTCTTTGGATCTTTCATTTTCCTATGTTTCTGACGAAGAGCTCCGCTCGAATCGGTAAAACCTCCTACCTTCCCTCTTTCCTGACCGTCCAATTATACTATACTTGTTCCAAATTCTCGCATTGTTGTGTTCTCTCTTTTTATTTTCATGGTTGGATTAACTATATATATATATATATATATATATATATATATATATATATATATATATATATATATGTGTGTGTGTGTGTGTGTGTGTGTGTGTGTATGTATGTATGTATGTATGTATGTATGTATGTATGTGTGTGTGTATATATACTTTGATAGGTTTCGGCCATTATTGTCCTAGGCCATGTCTAACTTAATAGCAAAGTCATTCAAATCAGGAATCGGACAACATGGCCCAGTCGAGGAGAGAATTGTTGTTTACGGAGACATATCTGGGTGTAGGAGGTTTATCCGGGATTCATTTAAGTTCTGTTTCTCCTTTAATGTGCTTTTGGTGTATTGTTAAAGAGAGCGGGGCCACTTAAGGTGAAATAATTCAGCCGTATTGTTATGTGATGCGAGTATGATTTATGCTGTGGGCGGATAGCACAGGGTTCAAGTCTTGGGTATATCTTAAAGGCGATGCCAACATCAATTGCGCAGTGCTGTTGAAACATTTTCCACATCATGCAGATGATGTACTGCACATGGGGGCTTTGGAAAGAATAAAGCTTGAGCTTTTCTAATCGACCCCAATAGTCAGGCCTGTCATGCCATCTATCTCCTTTGTAATTGACCTTTGAGGTGCTTCAATTTTCATGATAGATTATTTCGTGTATTCAAGGTGGGGTCGGGCAAAAGTAGAGATGGGAAGGATAATGGTGTGGATAACTCTCGACTGGAAAGTTCTGAGATTCCAGAAACACATTCTGCGCGCCATTTTAAATTTGCAGTTTATATGTGCGGCCTAGCTTATGTTGTTGTCCACAATAACTCCCAAGACTCTGATGTTGTTGGATGCCATGAGAATTTCACCTGTAGGAAGGGAGTATGGGCGTTTCAGGGTATCCTCTTTTCAGAAGTGGATTAACTCAAATTTATCCTCGTTCAGCAGCATGATATTCTTTTCCGCCCATTGGATGACACCCAGTAGATCTGACTGAAGGCATGCCCAGTCACCCACTTCATTGATGACCTTCTGGATCTTGGAATCGTCTGCAAAGATTCTTATGTTGCTGTGCTTGATGATGCCAGTATTGTCATTGATGTATATGATGAAAAGAAGTGGGTCCAACACAATGCCTTGTGGAACACCACTACTGACTTTGGCTGAGCTTGATTTTACTCCTTCGACTACAACGTTTTGGGTTCTGCCTGTCAGGAAACACTTGATCCACTTTTGTAACTTTCCAGAAACACCAACGTTGGACAGTTTTTTTTTTCAAGAGCATCTTATGATCCACCTTGTCAAAGGCCTGACTGAAATCAAGGTAGATGACATCAGTATTCGAGTCCTCTCCAAAGCTCTCAAAATGCTGCGTTAGGTAGTTTCTTCCACTACGGAACCCGTGTTGGTTGGGATTCAGCAGTCTGTCGCTTTCAAGAAAGTGGATTATCCATGATCTCACCATCCTTTCAAATATCTCGATGATATGAGTGAGTGTGATCGGCTGGAATATATACATACACACATGCATACATACATACATACATACATACATACATACATACATACATACATACATACATACACACATTCATACATACATACATACATTCATACATATATACATATATACATATATATTTTTATATATATATATGTCTA
>NC_043003.1:66948050-66952303 GCF_006345805.1 Octopus sinensis | reverse complement strand
TTGTATATTTTTCACCTCGTTATCCTATTCTTTCTCTCTCTCTTTCTCTCTCTCTCTCTATTTATTTATCTATCTATCTCTATCTCTCACACATACAAACACACGCACATATTTTCTCCCTCTTTCCTATTTCGTTCAAAAACTCAATCTCTCTTAATCTCTGTCTCTTTCCTGCCCATTTCTTTCTTCAATCTCTCTCTTTCTTTCCCTCTCTCTCTCTCTCTCTCTCTCTCTCTCTCAATCTATCTATCTATCTCTCTCTCTCTCTCATTCTTTGCGCTCTCTCACGCTCTCCTAAAACTTTCAATTCTGAATCTCTCTTTTTCTTTCTTCTCTTTCGTTGTCTCCCCTCTCTCTCCCCCTCTCTCTCTGTATCTGCTCGCTTACTTTCTATCTCCTTTCCCCACTCTTTATCCCTTACTCCCTATTATTTACTCCCCTCTTCACCCCTAACTTTCTTACTCTCCTTTACGTTTTCACCCCTTTCCTCCCTTATACTTCTGTGCTCTTCTTTCTCTCTTTTCCCTTTTCTTTTCACACAATCTCCATTTTCTTCACATCATACCTTTGCTTACCCAAATACATACGCCCCCCACAAACACACGCACACACACACACACACCACACACGCACACACTCAAGCACACACACACACATGCGAAGAACTATAAATATAAATAATACAAACACCGAGAGAATTTGCGAGAAATGCTGAAAGACATTTCTACCTACTGTTGCTGTTGTTCGTTTTAAAGTTGTCTGTATATTATAACTTTTATTAATCCTGATACGTTTAATATTATTGATAATAATACGTTTATTATTTTTGACAGTTTTAAGAAGGTACAGTTCTATATTCAAGAGATGAGGAATTACATACATTATTTACATTTGACGGCTATTTGTCCTCATTTTGGGAAGAGTGGGGTGGCAGCGGAAAGTCGGAGACACGCCGGCCGTGTAGAGTCGATCACGCACCGGTTGGCGTGGGGCTACCTGTTGGCAGAAAGGAGCAAGGAGCACATCCTTTCCAGACGGTCACCTCTTCCGATCAGCAACAACCCTCATCTTGTTTGTTGTTAACGCAACGCTTCGACTGATATACCCTCCAGCCTTCATCACTGCCGGCATATGGCGTAGTGGTTATGGGCGTGGGCTTCGATTCGATTCCAGGCAGTTACCTGAATGATAATAATAATAATAATAATAATAATAATAATAATAATGAAGAAGAAGAAAGAAGAAGAAGAAAGAAGAAGAAGAAGAGAAGAAGAAGAAGAAGAAGAAGAAGAAGAAGAAGAAGAAGAAGAAGAAGAAGAAGAAGAGAAGATCGAAAAATACCTTAGGATTGAGAACCCAGATTTGAAATTTTCCCGAGACACTTGATGAAGGCTGGAGGGTATATCAACCGAAATGTTGCGATAACAAAAAAGATGAGGACAAATATCCGTCAAATGTAAATAATGAAGTTTTAAGAAAGGTAGCAAATTCTTTTCTACTTTAGGCACAAGGCCCGAAACTTTTGGGAATGTGGCCAGTCGAGTAGATCGACCCCAGTATGGTAATTGTACTTAATTTATCGACCCGAAAGGAGGAAGGACAAAGTTGACCTCGGCGGATTTTGATCCGAGAGCGCTAAGACAGACGAAATACCACTAAGCAGCTCGCCGTCTTAGAATGGCAGTATATTAACAGAATCGCTGGTATGCCGGGCGAAACGCTTTGCAGCATTTTGTCTGTTTTTACGTTCTGAGTTCAAATTTTCCTTTTATCATTTCGGGGCCGATAAAATAAGTAGCATTTGAGCACAAGAGTCGATTTAATCGACTTATCCCACACCTAAAATTGCTGGCCTTGTGCCAAAATTTGATACTATTTTTAGTATGTTGAAGAAGAAGTAGAAGAGGAGGAGGAAGTAGAAGTGGATGAAGAAGAGGAGGAGAAGTGGAGAAAGAAGAAGAAGAAGATGAGGAGGAGGAGGAGGAAGTGGAAGGAGAGGAGGAAAAAGAAGAAGCAGAGGAGGAGGAGGAGGAGGAGGAGGAGAAGGGGAGGAAGAGAAGGGGAGGAGGAGGAGGAAGTGGAAGGAGAAGAAGAGGAGGAAAAGGAAGAAGAAGAGGAGGAAAAGGAAGAAGAAGTGGAGGAAGAAGAAAAGGAAGAAGAAATGGAAGAGGAGGAGGAAGAAGAAGAAAGAAGAAGAAAGAAGAAGAAGAAGAGAGAAGAAGTGGAAGAGGAAGAAGAAATGGAAGAGGAGGAGGAAGAAGAAGAAAAGGAAGAAGAAGAAGAAGAAGAAGTGGAAGAGGAAGAAGAAAATGAGGAAGGAGAAGAAGAAGAAGAAGAAAAAGAAAGAAGAAGAAGAAGAAGAAGAGAGGAGGAGGAGGAAGAATTGTCTTTACCTAAATCGTCCTTAACGCACCTATTCATAGAAATGTCCCAATGACTGTGACAATTAACAACTTGATAACACGAACCTGTGGCGAAATATCTTAGTGACTGATATTCAGATTAATTCTGCATTCAACAAAATTACGTGACACCAACCCTCGTTTAATGCATTTGAGAATATTTCCAGCCAACTTTGAGTAGCGATAAATAGAGATTCAGAACTTTCATTCCTCCGAATTCAGTGATTGATGAAAGTAAAGCACGTCGTGTGTCTCGAAGACCCTAACATCACTGACATCTACCGCATCTATTTCTTGTGTCTCAAAGAAAGCGGCTTACTTTTAGGCTGATCACAGTCTGTCTGCATTTGTACAACATTCTTTTACATCTAAAGCCAAGAGAACCTAAGACATGCTACTTACCTTGATCTCGAAGAGCTGATAATCTGTCCTCGTTGTGCAGGTAACTCTTGAAAAGACCTTGCAAATGTTCGTGTTTGCAGCTCTTTTTCTGAAAATTCTCCCGTCATTTGAGAACATCTCTCTCTATATAAACAGCAAAATGTGTGTGTGTGTGTGTGTGGTGTGTGTGTGTGTGCGTGTGTGCGTGTCGTTTATACAAATCCACAATTTTTCAGTTAGAGGTCTCGCACTTTCTATGGTCATTCAAAACCGTCCAAGGGTGGTCGTGCACATCTTCACATTTCCCTAGTCACCCCGCAAAACCATTAAAAAATCAATAGAAGTCACATTTTGCGAATTTTCTATCCAAAACCCAATGAAAATGCCCGAAACTTGATACGCCAAGTGAATGCCAGCTAGCTGCATGTGATTGGTCAGAGATTTGGACAGTACTCGCGTGTATGTGCGCACGCACGCAGCTGTATATGCATGCACTAGCACTATGCTAGTTGGCTTTAAAAACATTTTCACAAATGGTACCCTCTTTCCCTTTGTGTTGGAGTAGATTTCTGTCTTCCATTAACTCACTATAATGTCCTTTTCGTAACTTAAGGAGGAGTGATAGTTCAACGTTTAGCTGTTAGTAATAATACCCCTGTAGTTATTTTTAACCTATTGTTGAGCTAAGTGGGAGTTTGATGCAATCTCTGACATCCTGATAAACAGACGCTCTTGTTATCTCTGTATATTAAGAAGCGGGAAAACTCCTCTGACGCGCGTGTGTTAACAGAGGTTACTTTCGCCTTAACTTCATTGTCTTACAATAATTCTTTTACGTCTACAGTGTCCCTTTCTTACAGCGTGTAATACAATGTAGAATATGTCTCTGAAGCACCTTTTGTACTTCGCCAGCGATGCGTATGGCAGTGCTCGAAGTTTCTTGTTCATACTCATGTACGTCACCTTTCCCATATTCTCTTGTGCAAAGAACTTATTAAGTCTGTCCTTACAATATACTTTCCAAACCATTCTCGGTGCTGCGCTTTTGGATGCTCATTCTCGTTTCTGTCATCTTCTTCCCTGAACCTAGTTTTTTGAAGAAGCAAATCGTTTTTTGGAAGAAATTTTGCAACAAACAAATTCATATTCTTGCTGGTAGTACTATTTCGAAAAAGAAAAATGTTACTCTCTTTGGGCCAGTGGCGGACTGGCCTGGTTGTCAACTTGTCCGATGGCAAGTGAGGCCCTTGCGCCATTAGAATCCATATAGGGGGACCCATATTAGTATCTAAGGAACCTATCCCTACAAGTTTGAGAATTTTTTAATTCACTCCTGGAAGAATGCATTAATTGTTTCAGCCTGGCTCTGTTTGTAGACAGTAGAAAAGAATATTTTTAACAAAAAAATAAATAAATAAACAAAAAATAAATTATAGGATTGTGGTTGCCTGGCAACCAATATTTTTAGAC
>NC_043003.1:66933050-66940550 GCF_006345805.1 Octopus sinensis | reverse complement strand
CCAGTGGAGCTGCGCCCAGTATGCCTTGTGGTATATAATCCCGGTTTCCCTTCAGTATGAGTTCAAATAGATTTTGCATTTCGATCTGTGTTGATTAATTGTTAGTATTAGAGACGATTCTCTTTCTCGTTTTCACCCTCTCTCTCTCTTTCTCTTTCTATCTCTCTCTCTCTCTCTTTGACTCTCTCTCTAGTCCTTCCCGCGCTTCTCTTTCTCCACTCTACCTGTGTTAACTTATCTATCTATCTATCTATCTATCTATCTATCTATCTATCTATCTATCTATCTATCTATCTATCTATCTATCTATATATCTATCTATCTATCTATCTGTCTGTCTGTCTGTCTGTCTGTCTGTCTGTCTGTCTGTCTGTCTATCTATCTATCAATCAATCAATCTATCTATCTATATATCTATCTATCTATCTATCTATCTATCTATCTATCTATCTATCTATCTATCTATCTATCTATCTATCTATCTATCTATCTATCTATCTATCTATCTATCTATCTATCTATGTGTCTATCTATCTATCTATCTAGCTAGCTAGCTAGATATCTGTGTGTCTGTCTGTCTATCTATCTAGCTGTTTGCCTAGCTTGCTAGTTAGTTAGCTAGCTACCTCTTGAACTCCCTAGATTATGCTAACTGTTCAAAGCTCCTGGTTTCCCATACTGCTTTGCGCTGATTCAACCCGTGAATTGTGCCAAGAGTAATGTGTTTATGGAATATTCGTCCACCTATACATTAATTTCATGGACAGACATAGAATTCATTATCACAATGGAATAAGAAAAAAAATATGACTGTATATAGTCACAGCTGGAATGCTATTGACATATTGGTGCTAAAATACATCAACAACAACAACAAAAACAACAACATCATCATCATCAGCATCATCATCATCATCAACAACAACAGTAACAACAACTATAAAATTATGACTTTATTGTCAATCCCACTAAAATGCTGTCCCCAAGTGTTCCCAATAGATAGATAAACCAGACTTTATTTTGAAATAAATGGGTCAGACTATATTTTGCAGCTTTTATCCCCCCCACCAAAAAAAAAACGGTGTTCTTTATAATACATAGACACACACACACACACACATATGTGTATATATATATATATAAAGGAATACCGTTTATTTTTTGGCGGTGTGCTTTTCACACCAAAGTAAAGACTGTGAAATTGTTGTGGGTTTTTGTATGTTTTAGTGTATTTATATATGCCTGTACACATGTCTATATATATATATGAAAATATGAAAATATGAACATAAGAATATAAAATAGTATCAACGCGTCCGTATGCAAATACCTATAAAATTACATAGACCCAATGCAAAAAAAAACACAATTATATATAGATATGAATACGAATATATATATGTATATATATAAATTGAAAAAAATCGTTGTCACAGTTAATAAACGAATACTTCTCTTTTTCGTAAAAGTGAAAAAAAAATTGAAAGAAAACCGAAAGACCACATCGATGTAACACTAGTGTTTCAACGATTTATCATTTTTCAGTGAAGATTTTTTTAAAAAAAGAACGACAAAAACATCAAAACGTATATAGTTTTGACATAAATATGGAAATTAATATTTTTCCCGCTGTATTTTACATAAAATGAAGAAAAAGAAAATAAAACGAATCAAATATAGAAATGAAACTGTCGTAATTTGAATGCGGAGTGACGTTTCAGAAACGAAATACTATATACTGCTTCACAATGTAAGCAATCAAAATAAATCTTTTATTTCACCATCGTCAGAAGAAAAGTAATTTTGTCTTTATTTTTTCTTTAACACTTTTTCGTTTTTAATGTGTCTGTTTAGCTTTTTTATAAAAATTTTTTCATAGTTAATATAACTAATATAGAAAAACAGCCAACGGAGTCAATATATAGATGTATGTGTGAGTATGTGTGTATGTAAACATCAGTCTCTCTCCCTGTCTATCTGTACACACACGTACACATATATATGTATGTATGTATGTATGTATGTATGTATGTATGTATGTATGTATGTATGTATTATTATTATTATCATTATCGTTGGTTACTATTATGCGAGCTGGCAGAATCGTTAGCACGCCACGCAAGCTGCTGAACGGCAATTCTCTCATTCTTTTGTTCTGAGTTCAAATTTCTTTTTCATCTTTTTTCGGGATCAGTAATATAGGTACCAGTTGGACACTTGACATATTAATCCACTTACCTGCCGTCCGAAATTGCTAATCTCGAGTCAAACTTTGAAAACTATTTAAATGATATCGAAAAGGCATCCAAGTGAATATATATATATATATATATATATGGACAGTAAAACCTGCTCTATGTAAGCATTCGACTTGTTTGGGCACGCTTATGTTTTAAAAACAATTTTAGAATGAGTTTCTTTCGGTCAAAACACTAAAAATAGCTGAACAACAACAAAATAAAACTCACCAAGATTCAACGAAATCAAAAAATAAATCTAAATACTAAGCGAACAAAGATGAACCATCCCAATTCCATTGGGCGGGCACATGCACACACGCACATACACACACACACACAAACACACACACGCGCATTCACATACCTCCTTTTACATGCAAGCACATATATTCACACAGAGTTGAAACGCTGTTTGATTTATTTTTCAGCGTACAATTTTCATCATCCCACTACCAAGTATGACATCACCCCTTCCTTCCTTATTCATCTATCACCCTTTCCTTTCTCATTCATAAACACAAGAGTGTTATTATAGTAGATTATCTCGGTAACCATGGGAGCTATGAAAAATACAAAGGCCAGCAACAACACTGGATCATTTTAAATGTAATTTTTCGTGCAATACCAGCCAACCGTTGTCCGTGAATCCCAAGACAAGAAAGAATCGCCCATGTCAAATTTATATTGCATATATATATATATATATTATATATATATATATATATATATATATATATATGTATATATATATATATATATATATATATATATATCTATATATATATATATATATATATATATATATATATACATATATATATATACATACATATATAAATATGTATGAATGAATAGTCAATAAAGCAAGTGTGTATAAGCGGCGGAATAACCCAACATTTCAACATAGGCATTATAACTGATATACTTAATGTAAATAACTTTCAGGTCTATCTGAACTTTTCCGGCCTTACTCGGGTTTATTAGCGCCTAAAATTAATATAAACCAAAAAATCATCAATACTTTGGATAAATTGCGTTGAAAGCGTGCTGACAATCGATATTTAGTTTTGTAATTTTTATTTATTCAGATTTGTTTAATCCATGTGAAATGGGAAATGTTTCTAGCTGAGCTTCATAAAATTCGACAACAAAACAATGGAGAACCTAAAATATAGAAATTTCTCTTACATTTGTATAACCAAGCTATGGAGCATAACTGATATAACTAAGGGAGACAATAAAATTGAAATACACTGAATATAACCAACTGAACAGATAAAGGTATCATATTGAGTGTAGACAATACCGTTAATACGAATATAGTTAATATTGACCAATATATTTAGCATTAGATAATATAGCCAATATCGATAAATCATACCACGTACATAACAGGACCAATATATATGATATCGGATATTTTCTCGATATTTGATACATTACTTATGATTGTCAAGTATAAAATCTATATTGCCTATATGGAAAATATATATGTTTCAAATGTAGCTAATAAACCAACATCGACATTACACTGAAATTGCTCTCCATATTCGAATATTTCCACAAGAGTAAGTCTATATCTATAATAACTTAAACTAAATTGAAAGCCTGTCCCCTGTATGCAGACACAAACAGAAGAAGTCTGTTGTACTCTTAGAGTAAAAAGCTAACTCAACGAGTGGAAAGCATTAACTCTACTTTTTTTTTTTACTTGCTTCAGTCACTTGACTGCAGCCATGCTGGGGCAACGCCTTTAGTCGAACAAATCGATACCAGGACATTCTTTATAAGCCTAGGACTTATTCTGTCGGTCTCTTTTGCCGAACCGCTAAGTTACGGGGACGTAAACACACCAGCATCAGCTATTCAGCGATGGTGGGGGACATACACAGACACCCAAACACACACACGCCCCCCCCCCACATACACACATACACACATATATAGGACGGGCTTCTTTTAGTTTCCCTCAACCAAATCCAGTCACAAAGCTTTGATTAACCTGAGGCTATAGTAGAAGACACTTGCCCAAGGAGAGACAGAGTGGGACTGAACTCGGAATCATGTGGTTGGGAAGCAAGCTTTTTACCAACTAAGCCACTCCTGCGCCTATGTGTGTGTGTGTGTTATATAAAGGATCGTGGGTAAGGCCAAAAGCAATTAGAAGTAAATGCAAGGTAAATCACAAGAAAACAAATGTGAGAATAAATGTACACTTACCTTTTATTCAACATTTCGGGGTTATGATCCCATTTTCAAAAAATAGACGAATGTTGCCGATGTGCATGTGAGTGTGTGGCCTTACCCACAATCCTTTATACAATATATTCTGCACAATGCTTTATGGTAATTATTCCGTCTGAAATGGTCGTGACTTCTGGTACTTGACCGATGAAAGAAAGTCAAGAATGGCCCGTCTTTTTTTGCCTGTTCTTTTAATTGTTGTTTCACTTGTCTGCCTTTGTCTCATCTATCTGTCCGAAACGTTTTAATGCCCTCTAATACGTTTTTGTTCCATATATATATATATATATATATATATATATATATATATATATATATATATATATATATATATATATTTATATATATATATATATATATGTGTGTTTGTGTGTGTGTGTGTGTGTGTGTGTGTGGTGTGTAATGTACTGTTCTGTGATAGAAAATTCAACAAAAAAACTATTTCATCTACCTATATAAATATATTTCTTTATTGTCCACAAGGGGCTAAACATAGAGAGGACAAACAAGGACAGACAAAAGCATGAAGTCGATTAGATCAACCCCAGTGCGAAACTGGTATTATTTAACCGACCCCTAAAGGATGAAAGGCCAAGTAGACCTCGGCGGAATTTGAACTCAGAACGTACAGCAGACGAAATACCTATTTCTTTACTGCCCACAAGGAGCTAAACACAGAAAGGACAAACAAGGAGAGAGAAATGGATTAAGTCGATTATATTGACCCCAGTGCGAAACTGGTACTTATTTAACCGACCCCGAAAGGATGAAAGGCCAAGTCGACCTCGGCGGAATTTGAACTCAGAACGTACAGCAGACGAAATATCTATTTCTTTACTACCCACAAGAAGCTAAACACAGAGGGGACAAACAAGGACAGGCAAACGGATTAAGTCGATTGTATCGACCCCAGTGTGTAACTGGTACTTAATTTATCGACCCCGAAAGGATGAAAGGCAAAGTCAACCTCGGCGGAATTTGAACTCAGAAGGTAGCGGCAGACGAAACACCGCAAGCCATTTCGTCCGGCGTGCTAACGATTCTGCCAGCTCACCGCCTATATATATGCCTACATAATATTAACAATTGAGGGTAAAATTAATTAGTTATTAATCAATTTCACCAAGTAGTGTTCAGTATGTAAAAGGACCATTTAAGGCGAATTCAAAATATTACATTATATAATTAGGGCTTAGTAAAATAAATTACTTTGCCACATACTGAACTTTCTAGAAATAGCAGCCAAAAGGTTTTTAGCCATTTCCACTACTTTAAGAAAACTTCTCTCAGATAATGTTTACTCAAAAATAACCCACGAAGGTATGGAGGTAAAAACAGTAAAATATCACAAGTACAAAGATCATTTGAGAACGTCAACGTTTTAGTACTGCCAGTTTGAAGATGTCTGTCTGAGGTGATACATTATCGGATGGTATGTTCATTTTTTTAGTGCTTTCAAATCCAAAATTAAGAAATGTTGAGCTGACGAAAGAAATGCTGAGTTTTAGTTCGGCTAATCTAGAAACGTTGACGTTCTCAAATGATCTTTGTACTTGTGATATTTTACTGTTTTTACCTCCATACCTTCGTGGGTTATTTTTGAGTAAACATTATCTGAGAGAAGTTTTCTTAAAGTAGTGGAAATGGCTAAAAACCTTTTGGCTGCTATTTCTAGAAAGTTCAGTATGTGGCAAAGTAATTTATTTTACTAAGCCCTAATTATATAATGTAATATTTTGAATTCGCCTTAAATGGTCCTTTTACATACTGAACACTACTTGGTGAAATTGATTAATAACTAATTAATTTTACCCTCAATTGTTAATATTATAATTCCCTTCTCTCTCTTCTTTGCTACGGTGCTTACCGTTAAAATATGTTTACTAGATAACTCACGTGGGTGGAAGGGGAAGGAACAAGAATCTTCGCTTGTACCTTTTGAATTTGCTAGTATTGCCAGTTTGAAGATGTCTGTCTGAGGTGATACATGATCGGATGGTATATTCATTTTTTTAGTGCTTTCAAATCCAAAATTAAGAAATGTTGAGCTGACGAAAGAAATGCTGAGTTTTAGTTCGGCTAATCTAGAAACGTTGACGTTCTCAAATGATCTTTGTACTTGTGATATTTTACTGTTTTTACCTCCATACCTTCGTGGGTTATTTTTGAGTAAACATTATCTGAGAGAAGTTTTCTTAAAGTAGTGGAAATGGCTGAAAACTTTTTGGCTGCTATTTCTAGAAAGTTCAGTATGTGGCAAAGTAATTTATTTTACTAAGCCCTAATTATATAATGTAATATATGCCTACATACATATGCAGTACAATAGTGGATAAAAGTTAGCAGATTGAAACTTCGAAGTCACAATCACTTTGCTTCTTGTTTAAGTTTTATGAATATATACTCTACTAAACAATATTGTGCAATCTCTTCGCTCAATCGTAAATTGTTTTATATATAACTTGACATAAACACACACATATATATGTCTGTGCATGTGTGCGTGTGTGTGCTTCCGTGTACGTACATGTACTTATGTATATATACACTTATATGACGTATACACAATACACACCGCGCATATATATATACATATATATATATATAATATATATATATATATATATATATGTGTTGTGTGTGTATGTGTGTGTGTATATATATATTTATATGTATATAATGTATGTACATATATTATATTTATATTATATATAGTATTATATATATTATTATATATATGTATATATATATAATATATATATATATTATATATATTATACACATATGCACTGTACCTTTTATTTCCAGTCTTTCACCCATTACAGGTCTTGCATCAGAAATGGCGTTTCTGTAACAAAACTAAATTCAGTTTGACTATAAACATATCTAAAGAAGAGCGAACGCTATAAACAAAATATCAAATATACAATAACTCGGGTTGCTCTGGCATTGATTAAACTCTAACGTTCACGATTCATTTAAACAATGAAAAAAAAAAAACGATTCTTAACATTAA
>NC_043003.1:66918050-66928050 GCF_006345805.1 Octopus sinensis | reverse complement strand
TTAACCTGTCGGAGAAAAAATGCCAAACGGAGGTAAATAATTTTGTATTTGACCTGTTAATATGCCATTACTAGATTACGTACGGGGTCTTGCATTTATCCGTGGTATGATCAGACAAATTTCAGTACAAATCGCCTTGTGCCAATCTGTTTTAATTTAATTAAATTCTATATCTTTGTGCTACTGAAGATTGCTTTACATTTTAAATTGATGCAATGATTGCATTGTTCAATAAAATTGAGTTGTATGAAACGATTGTACTGTGTTACCTCTGGATATCCTTGCTGCTTATTTTGATTTTAATCACCTTATTTTGAAATTGTATGGATAATACTGTACTAAATTCTGGTGCCTCAACTCAAGTACCGTACTCATCTGAATATATCTATCTATCTATCTATCTATCTATCTATCTATCTATCTATCTATCTATCTATCTATCTATCTATCTATCTATCTACACACACACACACATAGTTTTCAGATCTAACAGAGGTGTACAATCAGCAAAAAAGTACTTCATCCAGTGAGAGATAAATATCAATTTAAATACACAACCGAAAGAACTAGAAATAGTTTCATGCTTTTATGAAACTTGAACAGGCACATTTATAAAATACGCCGTGTACCTTAACGCAATGTTACAGTCTCTGTTTATGCGTTGTACAAAAACACGAAACTATTTGTATCTTCATTATGTACATTATTTACAGTATTTACATTTGACGGATATTTGTCCTCATCTTGTTTGTTGTTATGACAATCGGAGCAATCATGAGGTTAGAAATTGGTGATGGTGAAGTCGAATATATCCTTGCACCTTTTCTACGAGTTTTAGCCCACGTTCCTATTCAGTGCCCGCTTCATAGTAGCGACTCCAACACCCATCTCTGTCACCAAAACCTGGGACACCCTTCTAGGATCTTTCGTCACGTTGCCCTTTAGTTACGAAGGGAAGGTCGGCGTGCGGACGCAATCGGAACACCTACTGGGTTCCTTCCTGCTGACCACGGCTTCGTAGTCTCCGTTGTGACTGCCCATGTCACATTTACAGTCTTTACAGTCAGCTTTTACTGTGTTCACGGAGCATTGAGCAGCAGTCATGATGTTGGCATTTAAATACGGGTAAATCTGGTCCAATATTCAGATTGCTTCCTATCCTCCTTGTTAGTTACCTTTTTTTCAACTACAATTTTAAACTTCATCCTCTCCAACACAGTTCACTGTTCATCGATATATGAAGCTGTTCATGAAAAACAAAAGTCGTTAAGAAATCGTAGAATTTGGTCGGAATATGATCTCTCTCTCTCTCTCCCTCTTTATATATATATTTGTCTCTCTCTCTCTCTCATTTTTACTTGATCTGTCTCCCTCTCTCTCTTTTCTCTCTACTCATCCTCTCTTTCTCTTCTCTTTCCTCTGATTCTTTGGTCTAGTCTTCCACTACCCTCCTATTTCTTTGTCTCGCTCTGCACTCACAGGTCATTCTTCGACACCCATCCCTTCTCTCTCTGATTCCTTCTTCTCTCTCTTCTCTCTCTTTGTTGCGTTTGTCCCTCCTCTCTCTCTCTCTTCCTTTGCTTCTCTTTTTTCTTTTCCTCTTCTCTGTCACGTGACTGTTGGCCGAAATCTGCCTTTCATCTCCTGACCCTCGTGTGTTAACATCGTTGTTTTTCGTCCGCCGCTATAAAGGCTTCTTCCAATGCGCCAGAGAAAAAAATTGTTTGCTTGTTATCAGTCGTAAGACACTTTTGTTTTCACCGTTAATGTTCTGTATTTCATGTTTCTGTATTCCATTATTGTTTTTGGTTTTTTTTTTTTATATCTGTCCCTTTTGCTGTCCTGGTGTTCGTATGCATTCGATCCTTCTTCCAGGAAATCTTACGCTTCCAGCTTAGTTTTTCTAATGCTCGTTTGCTTAGTTTTCTTGGAGGGCTGGCCGTGATCTAGTAATCTCAAGATTAATCAGCCGAAATTACTACGATGATCCGGTTCTTGACTGAAGACTGAGGGTTTCGAGTGTCTGTCCGTGTTTATTGTGTCGTCTTCTAGAGTTATACGTTCTTGTCCATGTTGTATTTTTCTACATACCTTAACATATATTCCAGGCGCCCCGTACCCCCCTTATCATTAATGTGAGCACATATTCTTAAATTGTACGACTCTCTGTTTGTCTCTCTCTCTCTCTCATTTTACTTGATCTGTCCCCCTCTCTCTCTTTTCTCTCTACTCATCCTCTCTTTCTCTTCTCTTTCCTCTGATTCTTTGGTCTAGTCTTCCACTACCCTCATATTTCTTTGTCTCGCTCTGCACTCACAGGTCATTCTTCGACACCCATCCCTTCTCCTCTCTGATTCTTCTTTCTCTCTCTCTCTCTTCTTTGTTGCGTTTGTCCCTCCTCTCTCTCTCTCTTCCTTTGCTTCTCTTTCTTTTCTTTTCCCTCTTCTCTGTCACGTGACTGTTGGCCGAAATCTGCCTTTCAGCTCCTGACCCTCGTCGTGTTAACATCGTTGTTTTTTCGTCCGCCGCTATAAAGGCTTCTTTCAATGCGCCAGAGAAAAAAATGTTTGCTTGTTATCAGTCGTAAGACACTTGTTGTTTTCACCGTTAATGCTTCTGTATTTCATGTTTCTGTATTCCATTATTGTTTTTGGTTTTTTTTTTTTTATATCTGTCCTTTTGCTGTCCTGGTGTTCGTATGCATTCGATCCTTCTTCCAGGAAATCTACGCTTCCAGCTTAGTTTTTCTAATGCTCGTTGCTTAGTTTTTCTTGGAGGGCTGGCCGTGATCTAGTAATCTCAAGATTAATCAGCCGAAATTACTACGATGATCCGGTTCTTGACTGAAGACTGAGGGGTTTCGAGTGTCCTGTCCGTGTTTATTGTGTCGTCTTCTAGAGTTATACGTTCTTGTCCATGTTGTATTTTTCTACATACCTTAACATATATCCAGGCGCCCCGTACCCCCCTTATCATTAATGTGAGCACATATTCTTATAATTGGTACGACTCTCTGTTTGTCTCTCTCTCTCTCTCATTTTACTTGATCTGTCCCCTCTCTCTCTTTTCTCTCTACTCATCCTCTCTTTCTCTTCTCTTTCCTCTGATTCTTTGGTCTAGTCTTCCACTACCCTCATATTTCTTGTCTCGCTCTGCACTCACAGGTCATTCTTCGACACCCATCCCTTCTCCTCTCTGATTCCTTCTTTCTCTCTCTTCTCTCTCTTTGTTGCGTTTGTCCCTCCTCTCTCTCTCTCTCCTTTGCTTCTCTTTCTTTTCTTTTCCTCTTCTCTGTCACGTGACTGTGGGCCGAAATCTGCCTTTCAGCTCCTGACCCTCGTCGTGTTAACATCGTTGTTTTTCGTCCGCCGCTATAAAGGCTTCTTCCAATGCGCCAGAGAAAAAAATTGTTTGCTTGTTATCAGTCGTAAGACCACTTGTTGTTTTCACCGTTAATGCTTCTGTATTTCATGTTTCTGTATTCATTATTGTTTTGTTTTTTTTTTTTTTATATCTGTCCCTTTGCTGTCCTGGTGTTCGTATGCTTCGATCCTTCTTCCAGGAAATCTACGCTTCCAGCTTAGTTTTTCTAATGCTCGTTGCTTAGTTTTTCTTGGAGGGCTGGCCGTGATCTAGTAATCTCAAGATTAATCAGCCGAAATTACTACGATGATCCGGTTCTTGACTGAAGACTGAGGTTTCGAGTGTCCTGTCCGTGTTTATTGTGTCGTCTTCTAGAGTTATACGTTCTTGTCCATGTTGTATTTTTCTACATACCTTATTATATATATATATATATATATATATATATAGAGAGAGAGAGAGAGAGAGAGAGAGAGAAATAGAGAGAGACGTATATATATATATGTGTGTGTGTGTGTGTGTGTGTGTTTGTGTGTGTGTTTTTGTGTGTGTGTGGTGTGTGTGTGTGTGTGTGTGTGTGTGTGTATGTTTGGTTGGTGCATAAGTATTGCGGCTTCTTTTCAATAAATTGTATTCAACAAAAACAATACCATTATTAACAAAATATCTTTAAATGGTGGTCTAATCGTCTGCCAAGCAAATGGGAAGCAGTAATTGAAGTAGATGGTGAATATGAACCGGAATAATCATTTAAAGACGTCTTTGTTACACGTTATTGTTTTTGTTGAATAAAATTTGTTGCAGAGAAGCCGCAATAATTATGCACCAACCCAATATATATATTATATATATATATATATATATATATATATATATATATATATATATATATATATATATTATATATACGTATATATTAAAAATTGCAGCGTGGAAGGTGTTCGTAAGCCATTTAAGAAACACACAAAGCCGTTCGATTCACTTCAATATTTAAGATTAATTTGTCAAAATATTTTCGTCGCTTTAAGACCGCGACCTGTTCACTGACAAAAATCCGTAACGGCTTTTGTGGTTTCTTAAATGGCTTACAAACACCTTCCACGCTGCAATTGTTTTCGTTTCAGCACACGATTTCAGATCAAATCACTTGCTATGCAAGTACATCTCCGTATATATATATATATATATATATTATATATATATATATATATATATATATTATATATATATATATATATATATATATATATATATATATATAGGCGCAGGAGTGGCTGTGTGGTCATATCATTGTTCGACCGTGGTCGAGACAATGGAATTTACTATGTTACGCCAGACTTCACGGGCATCATAGCATTACGGAGGTCCTGTTGCTGGATGCCTGTATCCCTGGAGATTACATCAGGGTAGGAGAGTGTGCGCCCTCTGGTATTGCGAGTAGATGGCTTCCAGAGGAGAAGAGTAGAAATTACTTCTTTTTCAGCTCTACAACAATGTCCAGCAAACTGGACTCTCCTACCTTTCACAAGGTGTGGTAAGTAGCTTGCTTATGAACTACATGGTTCCGGGTTCAGTCCCACTGCGTGGCATCTTGGGCAAATGTCTTCTACTATAGCCTCGGGCCGACCAATGCCTTGTGAGTGGATTTGGTAGACGGAAACTGAAAGAAGCCTGTCGTATGTATGTATATATATATATATATATATATATATGTATGTGTGTGTGTTTGTGTGTCTGTGTTTGTCCCCCTAGCATTGCTTGACAACCGATGCTGGTGTGTTTACGTCGCCGTCACTTAGCGGTTCGGCAAAAAGAGACCGATAGAATAAGTACTGGGCTTACAAAAAGAATAAGTCCCGGGGTCGATTTGCTCGACTAAAGGCGGTGCTCCAGCATGGCCGCAGTCAAATGACTGAAACAAGTAAAAGTAAAGTAAAGTAAAAGTAAGTATATATATACGCATATATGAGTATATGCGCGTGTTTTTGTATGTGATAGTTACACTTACTTTGAAAATGTTTAATTATCTATCTATCCGTCCATCCATCCATCCATCCATCCATCTATCCATCCATCCATCCATCCATCCATCCATCTATCTATCTATCTATCTATCTATCTATCTATCTATCTATCTATCTATCTATCTATCTATTTATCTATCTATCTATCTATCTATCCATTCATCTATCTATCTCTCTATCTATCTATGTATATATATATCTACCCATCATATGTACTGTTCTCTTCGTCACCCTCGTTATATTTCATTAAAAGGTGTTCTAATACTCGAATCACGCCATGTCCACCATCTTCCCCCACCATCCCAATCACTGCTATCATAAGCCAATTCTGACACCTTCAGAATTTACAATTAAAGCTCTCACAAATATATGAGACATTAATTATTCTGACAAATCGTAAATTTTCACACCATAATTTTGACGGCGTTTATGTGAACGACAGAACACTTAGTATTTGTTTAGTTTTGTTTCTTTGTTTGTTTTCTTGCAAACGAAGTTATGTTAATTGTGTTGTTATTGTTGTCATCATTGGTGGCATCGGCTGCGGAGCGGGAGATTTGGCGGGGTTTACACTGGGCAGTAACATTGGAATGGACATCAGAAGTAGATGTAATGGTAGCGATAGATTTCTCACATACTGGGGAAACGATGATAGTCATAAATTTTATTCTCTACGATATTTCTTCGTTATGTAGCGGTCATGTGTGTATAATATATGCATACATACATTATATATATCTGTATATATATATATATGTGTGTGTGTACGTATGTATGTATCTGTCTGTGTGCGTGCGGTTATTATATATATATATATATATATATATATATATATATATATGCATATGTGTACATGTATGAACGTACATTGTGTGTATGTATATATATATATATAATGTATATACATATATAAAGATATATAGATATAATATATATATATAGGTAGATAGAAAAATAAATAGATAGACAGACAGAGAGGTAGATATATATACATACATATATTGTTCTTCATTTTCTTTTACTAACGATATATATATTATATATATATATATATATATATATATATATATATATATCGAGTATACATTAATGATACATGCATGGAACCGTGCAAAAATAATCATATTCTTGCAAAGCCGTGAGATAACAATTGTCATTCTTATCTTGGAACAATTAACGCAAAATGCTTGACTTGGAATCCAAATCCCCTAAGACGCTAATTATCTAAGAGTGGCTCTGAAGTGAAAGCCATTGTTCAAACTGTCTCCCTGCTTTTGCATCGACCGCTACTCTTCTCTTTTTACTCCACCACTCTTGCTCTCTTGCATATACTCATATAATGCATGTATGTGTGTGTGTGTGTGTGCATTTAATTGTGTCATTGAGTGTTTATATATGTATGAAGTATATTTTATTTTGTTGCGACTTCTCTTACTCCATCCACTCTTATTACTGCCACTACCATGACCACCACCACCAGTACTACTACTACTACTACTACTACTACTTCTACTATACTACTAAACTACTACTACTACTACTACTACTACTACTACTACTGCTGCTGCTGCTGCTGCTGCTACTACTACTACTACTACTACTACTACCACTGCTATCATTGTTAAGGCGGCGAGCAGACAGAGTCGTTAGCACGCCGGGCAAAATACCTAGCAGCATTTCGTCCGTCCTTACGTTCCAAGTTCGAATTCCATCGAGGTCGACTTTAACTTTCATCCTTTCGTGGTCAATGAAAATATATAGCAGTCGAGCAATGGGATCGATACAATCAACTTGCCTCCTCCTTCAAAATTGCATGCCATGTGCATGTAGTAGAAAGGATTATCATTATTATTATTGTTGTTGTTGTTATTGCTAAGGCGACAAACTGGTTGGATCGTTAGCATGACGTCAAAATGGTTAGCGCTATGTTCGGAGTTCAAATTTCACCGATTTCGACTTTGCCTTTCATCAAATCGGGATCGATAAAATAAGTACCCGTGAAACACTGAAGTCGACATAATCGATTTATTCCCTCCTTCTTAATTACTGGACTGGTGCAAAAATTTGAAGCCATTACCATTCTTTTCTACTCTAGGCAGCGGGCCCGAAATTTTGGGGAGGGGAGGGAGCCAGTCGATTAGATCGACCCCAGTACGCAACTGTTACTTAATTTATCGATGCCGAAATGAGGAAAAGCAAAGTCAACCTCGGCGGAATCTGAACTCAGAACGTAAATACAAACAAAATACTACTAAACATTTTGCCCGGCGTGCTAACGTTTCTGCCAGCTCGCCGCTTTTGACGCCATTATTATTGTTATTGTAAAGGCAGCGAACTTTGCCGAATCGTTAGCACAACAGCCTTTAACTTCTGATCTCAAATTTCGCCATGGTCAACTTTGCTTTTCATCCTTTCCATTTCGATGGCACAAGTACCAGTGAAATACTGTTGTCGATATGTAAACCTAATCGATTTCCCCAAAATTTCATGTCTTTTGCTTATAATAGATAGAATTATTAATTTTGTTTTTCCTGTTACCATTAATTTTCGTGTTCATAATTTCATGGTAGTGCAAACACACGGTTTCAAATCGCTCTTAGAAGGTCGGCTATTCCTCCTAATTGTTTAAAGTTAAAGTAGAATTGGGGGATGGGGAGTTTCATTTTATATCTACCGAAAGCATCCGTAATTAAAAGAAAATTTTACTCGCATATTCTGAAGTCTAATATATTTCCCACCAGGGATTGTTTTCTAACCGTGTATATATTCTGATGTAACTTCCATTTAACTAATTTATTTGTGCTTCGAAGTGGCAGCCTTTGCATTAGCTGAAAAAAAAAGTGATAGTTTTCATTGAGGATACCAGTTTTGATGCTAAAAATAGATATGGATGCACACCCAGCTTTTTTCAAATACACAGATAGATTTCAGAAAAAAAAATATATTAAACAGGCAAATAGGAATACGAGGCAAACAGTTACAAATGCGATATCAATTCATGCTCACATATTTATAGTGATACAGTGAATGAAAAAGTTCAAAGCGTTAGCTTAAAAGACAAAAAAGCGTATTAGCAGTAACGAGAATAGCAAAGAACAATTCCACTTTTGCTAGCGTTGCGCATCATACAGACGTGATGGATAGCTACAAGAAATATGCGGAAGTATTATGACACAGAAGAGAAGGCCTCACTGTACGAAGAAATGGCAAAGAAGACAATTATGTTTTTTTAATAAAAAGCAAATATTTAATGTGCCCTCGAAATATGTGATAAAAGAAAAATTTGGCCGGTTATGTCGAAGTGCGTACGTGTTTTTTTTTTTTTTTTTATAACAAACAGTGCGAGTGGACAGGCAAGGCTATCTTATTATGGGCGAATGGACAGACATGGCTCTCCTAGTAAATGCCTCCGATAGTAATAAGCAAGCGATGACCGGAGATACTGTTCGCAGAGATCCTTGGCTCGTAGTTAGATTTGCAGATGTATACAAGCAGACGTATACGAGTGCAGATGTATACAAGTGCGAAACTCATATGAAATAATCTATGGTAAGGTCGGCGGTGACGATGACGACGGCATCGTCGATAATGATGACGTTGATGATGATGATGATGATGATGATGACAATGAGAACGAGGACAACGATGATGAAGATAGTGGCGATGACAATGACCTCGATGACGATCATGATGATGATGGTGAGGATGACGATGACGACGGCACTACGACGACGACGACGACGACGATGATGATGATGATGACAAGCATATGTTATTGTACTTTCTACTGATTCTTGCATTGCTTGAGGGTACTCAGATTCAAGAAGGAATTTAACAGTTTTATTTTTCTTTACAAGTTTTTAGAAAGGAGGTCGTGGAAAGTAGAACTAAAATGCGGGAATGAATTTAGGAAATGCGTCAAACCGGAGGGGAATAATTCAGAAAGAGATGCTCTCACCATAGCTTGTAGTGAATACATTGATTCCGTTGACTAAAATACTGAGAAAATGCGGGAGTAAATCAGCTGCCGTTTATGGATGACTTCGAACTGTACGCAAAAAAAAAAAACGAAACAAAACAAACAGAGAAAAAAAAACCAACTTCCTTCTCTTGTTCATATTGTAAGTATATTTAGCAAAGATATTGGATTCAAGTTTTGGTACAAGATTAGCTGCTTCGGGGATGGTGCTAAGTCGATTACACTGACTCCGGTGTTCAACTGGTAAATATTTTATCGACTCCAGCTCGCGATATATAGAAAAAGGGGCACACAGTCACTGATCTTGCAACGAGCAAATTACCTGATTAAGAAAATTTCTGTAAGAAATTGAAACAATAACTATACTCCTAGTTCTATCTCTAGCTGATGAGTATGCACCACCGAGGATGACAACAAAGAGGTCGAAACTGTAGGGTCTGGTGGTCTCGTGGTTGGAAGATTATAGAGATTCACTCCCCTGCTTGCAATATATATATTGGGTGCAGATTGCATCAAATAACCAAGTTGAGAAGGTGTCTTCTTGGGTTTAAAAATAGGAGTAGCGATAGGTACTAAGGAACAGCCGCAGTTAAGTAGTGGTAAACGGTACTTCTCAGTACTATTTTTTTATTCT